>NW_016690440.1:389366-518117 GCF_001604755.1 Lepidothrix coronata
GGGCAGGGGAGAAGGGAGGGAGGGCAGCAGCACCGAGCCATCCCCCACAGCTGCCTGTGGAGGGTGAGATTAACCACCAGCCCAGTGCTTGCAGCTCCCTGGTTCTACAGGAGCATAAGCTCCCATGCTCAGGGTGCACCTCGCGCTCAGCCTGCATCCCCAACACTCTACACACAAGGAGCAGAAATACAGAACATGGGGTGCTTTTGGAGCTCTCTGTGATCTGCCAGGCTTGCTGAGAGGGACCCACCTTGCCTGGTGACCCGCAGCACCCCCAGGACCCCTCTGCCACACATCAGGCTGGCAAACACCAGCCAACTGCAAAGTGAGAGCCTGGAAACAGATAGAAGTAGAGAGCAGCGAGGTGTGGTGAGGCTGGCAAGGTGAGGGGCTGTATGCCCTTGCTGAAAGGGTCTGCCCTGTCCTCTGCCCTGTCTTCTCCATGCCCTCAGGATAAGATGGTTTAAGGTGGGTTTGTGGAATTTAAGACAATGGAAAAAGGGTAGCATCTCCTAAAACCCACATCCACCACAAAAGTTCAAAGGGAGGGGGCAAAACGGACAGTGACATTGGTTTGCCCAAGTCCCTTGTCATGCAGAGCCCCAGCACAGAAGCTGATCACAGCTGCTGATGGGGGATCCATGCCTGGAAGTGTTCAAGTCCAGGTTGGACAGGGCTTGGAGCAACCTGGTCTAGAGGAAGGTGTCCCTGCCCGTGGCAGGGATTTGGAAGGAGATGAGTGATAAGGTCCCTTCCAATCCAAACCATTGCATGATTCTCTGATGTAATTCCATCCCCTGCCCAGTGTCTGGAGCTGCTGGAGCTGAATTGGGTGCAGCCCATCCAAGCCTGCAGGCAGCTCCCATGCTGCTGCTGTGAACCATGCCCAAGAGGAGGCTGCCTCCAGCTGAGGTTTGGGACACACAAAAGTGTCATAAATCAGGTCAGGTCAGTTTACCTGCTTCACCTCAGAGACCTCTGAGCATCACCAAAGTCACTGGGAAGAGGAAGGTCAGCCCTGAGAAAATAGGCTGAGGGGAAGGGAAGTAATGGGGCAAGACCAGCCCCTTCCCATGGGCTCAGGGGTCCTGTCCTCACCCTGGCAGGCCCTGCTGCAACCATCTGCTACTCAGGTCTTGTCTTGTGATGACCCTGAGTGTCCCCTCTGTGGTGGGGGACAGGCCACCCCCCTGCTGTGGTGCCTGGCTCAGGGCAGGGAGACACACTGGGGGCACTGGGCAGCTGCCCTGGGAGGCAGCCCTTGCCCAGTCTGTGAGCTGAAGGATCATGGATTTGGGAGATTTAGTTTCAAGCTTTTTCATCTGTTCAAACTAAAAAGATGGCAGGGAAGACGCTAATTGGACTTTTCCCTTCTGTGACCCCACGTCTCAAGAAAGTGCTATGGATTGTAGAGAGTAACTGAAATGTAAGAAAACAGTTTAATCCATCTTAAAGGGAGATCAGCTGACAGAGGAGGCAGCAAACACAGCATGGGGGGGGGGGGATGTGTGGTGCAGCCCTGCCCCCAACACATGCCCAGCAGCAGACACATCCCTGGCCAGCAAGGAAAGGGATCCCAGAGCTGGAAGGACAGGCAGGAGGATCAGGACCTGTGACAGCCCAGCAGGAGTCCACAGGAGGAGAAAGAAGCAATGAACTCCCTGCCATATAGAAGCGAGTGTCCACCCTTGGCAAGGGCTCACCAGTCTGGGAGAGAGGGAGCTCCCTGCCCTCCCCTGCTCCCACATTCCCATCCTTTCTGCTCCTACCCCTCCAGAAGCTTCTCTTTCCCTCCTTTCCCACTCATCCCCAGCCCCTCAGTTTTTCCTCCCTGCGCCTCTGCCTCTCGAAGACCTGAAGGCAGCCCAGCCCCTGGCACCACTCCTCCTCCCCTGCACGTCAGGCCTTCATTGCATGGCACAGATTTACATTTCTTTAATTTTGCTATTTCCTCCCACTATCCCAGGTTGCTCCAAGCCCTCTCCAATCTGGCCCTGAACACTTCCAGGGATGGGGCAGCCACAGCTTCTCTGGGCAACCTGTGCCAGGGCTTCACTACCCTCACAGGGAAGAATTTCTTCCTAATACCTAATGTAAAGCTCTGTTCTTTTAGTTTAAAACTGTTCCCCCTATCTAGCTGTATTAAAAGTCACTCTTCCTCTCAAACTAAACCAAAAAGGAACTAAGAAACTAAGCTAAAAGGAAATAAGAGTTCATTTATTCAAGTTCCAATAAGAGTTCATCGCCTATTCAAGTAGGTTTTAAGTATGGAAAATCAACTCGCTGATTGACAACTCAATTCACATAAATGTTTATTGATTCTTTTTAAGCAGCCCCAAAAGGTTTGTCATTTTTTCCTCTATAACCCAGTGCAGATGAGGATCCCTCTGAGCCAAGCAGGATGGGGTAAGACCACTGGGGAGACCTTCAGTGAGGATGTCCCCTGACTCCCTTCCTTCTGTCCAGCTGCCCCTCTGCCACCCTGCAGGGATCCTGTACCTGCCAAATGGGCCAAAGGTGGCCAACCCCAGCCCCTTGCTGTGGCAGAGGGGACAGTATCAGGGACGATGGGCAGGCTTGGAGGGTGACACAGCTCCTCAGGAGTCATGCAGCACGGCAGGAATCATCATCTGAACAGCAAACAGCTTCTCAGGTCAGGCGCTGAGTCCTCAGAAACACCTCTGCTCTCGCAGAGCTACTGACACACTGTGCTCCGGGGTAAAACATGCCACAAGCCTGGCAGTGGCTGAGAGGAGGCATTTGCCATCACCTCGTATTAGCGCAGCTGCATGAGCAGAGGCTGCCAGACCCGAGATCCCGGCACCACAGAAACACTGGGCAGAGGATGAGGTGGTCGGCTCTAGGCTGCCTGGGCTCAGGGCGGACCGGTGCAGTGTCTGACAGCAGGTTTTTCCCCAGCCCCTTGAGCAAATGGGACAGAGCAGGGATCTGCTGGCAGTGCCCTGCCAGCTTTTGTCACACTGCTGGGGAGGGGACTCTATCTCTGCAGTTGCAGTGCCTGTGTGCCTCAGTGCTCAATCACAGGCTGCTTAACAGCGCTGCTGGTGTTCTGATGCTGCACATGGTTATTTAACAAAGAGAGTGAATCCTGCCCCTCCTCCTCTGCTGTGCCCTGTTCTCCACAGTGCCTGGTTTCATGCCCCTTCTCCTCCCCTCCTGCCGTGTCAGCTCTCTCCTATCCTGCTTCTCTCCTTTGTTCTATAACCTTGGTGGCATTCGCTTTCAGAGCTGGGACAGCCCCCACGGGGATGCCCCCTGGGCTGCCAGAGGGATTCCCATCTGGCTCTCAGCATCTGTCCTCTTCCTCCAGGTACAGGAAAGTCTGCGGGGCAGCGGGGCCAGTGCTCCTGCGAGGAGTCTGCTACACCGTCCCTGAGTGATGGTCTGGGAAGCACTGGGACCATGAAGGGCTTAGGAGATAACAGAAGCCGCCACCTCTCTGATAACCTGGACTCCCCTCAAGACTCTCTTTATGCCCCCCAGGACAGGAACCCTTATCTCCTCAGCCCCACCGACTCCTTCACCATGGATCCCCGATTCCCAGCCCAGAACACGCTCCATGGTGACTGTCTCCTTCCACTCAACAACCAGATCTCCAACAGCAGCACTTTCCCCCGCATTCATTACAACTCCCACTTCGAGGTCCCGGACGACAACCCTTTTCCGAGCCATGCTCAAGCCACAAAGATCAACCGCCTGCCTGCAAACCTCCTTGATCAGTTTGAGAAGCAGCTGCCCATCCACAGGGATGGCTTCAGCACCCTCCAGTTCCAGCGGAGTGACGCGAAGCACCGGAGCGAGAGCCCTGGGCGCATCCGGCACCTTGTCCACTCTGTGCAGAAGCTCTTCGCCAAGTCCCAATCTCTGGAGGGCCCCACCAAGGGCAACGTGAATGGGAAGAAGGGGGCAGATGACGCCAAGCAAAACCGGAGGAGCAAGAGCAAGGACCGAGCGAAAACCTCTGAGCCCAAGCGCAGGACCAGGTCCAACATCTCCGGCTGGTGGAGCTCAGATGACAACCTGGACAGCGATACCTGCAGCTACCGCAACCCCATGGGGCTCATGACGCTGGGCCGGCAGCCCGACCACAGCCAGCCAAAGTACTTCATGCACGCCTACAACACCATCAGCGAGCACATGCTGAAATCCTCCAAGAGCAATAACGACCTCAAAGTCACCCCTTGCACCAATATCCCTATCAACAACGACTCCAACTACATCAAGCGAGGCTCCTGGTCTACGCTGACGCTCAGCCATGCCCGGGAGGTGTGCCAGAAGGCCTCCGCCACCATTGACAAAGCCTTGCTCAAATCCAAGTCCTGCCACCAGGACTTGGCCTACCACTACCTGCAGGTGGGTGCCGGGGTAGGGCATGGCATGCTCCATGTAGGGAGAGCACAGGAGTTCAGGGGACATCCTCTCGCTGGGCACCCTGTTGCCCATGTGACCTTATCAAACATCTCCAGATGGTTCAGCTGCCACCTAAGGTCATACTGCCAGGAGAGGCCCGGGAGGGGCCCCAGGAGTAGACCCCCACTCCTCCTGCGGTGACACTGGTGCACGTGGGGTCCGTCTCCCACAGCTGCATCATTGTCCCAGCACCCCCCCGTCCCTGTGCTGTCCCATGGCAGCAAGGGGAGGAGGGCATGTGCCATGCCACACCCTCTGCTGCGATCCCCATTTGCTGCAGGCCCCACACATGCCCCCACTGCCTGCCCAGACCCTGAAGATGGTGAGGGGAACACTCTTGGGCAGGTGGGTATGTAGCTGCCCACATGTGGTTGTTCCCAGTGGGTGCCCGTGCAGCTGGACATGCTGAGCGGCCATGTCTCACACCTCACTTGGACACAGCTCCCCAAGCTCCAGCCCCACTCCCATGGAGACTCCTGCTCCACCACCCCACGGGCTGAAGATCCCCAGCAATAACTAACACTTACCCCTTATATCCATGCATCACAAGGACGTGCCGGCGTGCCCAGTAAGCCCCACTCTGCCCAGCTTCCCCGGAGTGCTGGTAGGACCGACCGCTGCCTCACTCGCCCACGCGGAGCAGGGCTGGGGGCAGGGGGGCAATGCCAGCCCCCAGCTTGCATGGCCGTGGCCTGCATGGCTAATGCTGGTTTGAAACCCCATCACCAACAGCTCCAGGTCACTGTGGCAGATTCCAAAAGCGGTGCTTGAACGACATGAACCTGGTTGTGCCCTAGAGAGAGGAATGAAGACAAATAAGCCAGACCTGGATGGGGGGAGGAGGGGACCAATCTGTGTATGTAAATCTCCAGCATCCCTTTAATGAAGAGGTGCCATGGGCTCCCCTGGTTATGCCCAGCAAGCTTACAAGCTTTAAAGACCAGTGAGTTATTGAAGCACACTCTGTTTCCAATACTGTTCTGGCCACGGCTGCAAATCAAACTTCCAAGGGACTGAACTTATCAGGAGCATCATCAGGAAAAATGGTCTTGGCCTGGTTTCTTTTTCTTTGCCCCCCTCCTTCCAGTTAAGTGTTTGAGGTCAAAGAGCTGCAGCCATACTCTCTATGGACCCTGTTCCCCTCGGCCTGCAGCGCAGAGACCATCAGGCAGCTCCGACAGCCCCTTGCCTCTCGGAGTCTGGCCCCAGCTGGGGATGTGAGGCTGCCCTGGCCATCCTTCCCCCCCATATAATGAGCCTCCATTTCTTGACAGCCTGACGCAGGGCTGTGGGCACAGCTGGGTGGCACAAGCCCGGCCAGCAGCTGGGCAGCCCCACCACTCAGCTGGGAGGACACGGGTGCCCCACTGCAGCCGAGCGAGCCCCCACAGAAGTGGGACCAGCCCCTCAGCCCCGGGCCGACCGACGCAGGCAGCACCCAGGTAGGGATCTTGTATTGAGGGGAAGCTTTTGCCCAGCTCCCTCCCACCCTGACCCTGACGCTCCTGGGACCATCAGACAGGGGCAGTAGCCTGTGCCACCGGACTTGGAGTGGGTAGGGAGCAGCCAACAGCCATGGCTGCCATGGCTGTAGGGGCACTGGGGGACACCAGGGTGCAGCCAACATCCCGAGTGCCTGGGGCAGCCCCTGCGGCCAACAGCGTCTCACTAGAGCAAAGCCAAGACCCCTGGCACCCAGAAAACACGATGTTCAGTGCCCCCGCAAGCTGACAGGTCACAGGTGCTCAGGCTGATCTTGTACCCATGTGAGCCACAGAGATCAGGGCACAGGGCTCAGGAACCTCATGGTAGCATGGGGTGATTGTATCCAGACCTCTCCTCAGCACGGGAAAGGGGCTACACTGGTAATTGAGAAGTCATGTCTGCAGCTGGTGTGTGGGAAACATCCTTTTGCAAGGCCATGCTCCACCTGGGGACAGATCAAGCCCACTCCCTGCATGTGCCACAGGGAGGAACCACAGGGATTTGCCTGCCCAGTGCCTGGGGAGCACAGGGGCCCTGCCCTGTTGTGGATGGGGCTGCTGCCAGGCAGAAATGCCTGGTGGGTCCCAGAGGTAAAGGGACATGAGGGAGGGCAGGAGGAGTGGGATGAGGACAAACAGGACACCCCAGCCTCCAGGTTGGGCAAGCCCCTCAGCCTATTTACCTCTCCTACCCCATTTGCAGACTCTGGGTAGTCTTGGGCTTCACTGGGGACTACTGGGGGTTCATGTGATGTTTCCAGGCCCAACCCCATACCCAGACATTAGAGATGGTAATCATCCAGCTCGAGGTCCAGCCCTGTCCCATCATCATCAGGGGTTTCTTGGGATCAGTCCTGCAGGTGACACAGCTCTATCCTTAGAGCAGAGTCCCCAAGGAGGGAGACTGTGTTCTCCATGCCCTATTCCCCCATCTCCATGGGCCCCACATGTGGCTGGCAGCACAAGGAAAGAGGCTGAGGGGTCAGGATCCCTATGGCTAGGAAGCTCCTTGGAGTGGGAGATGACCCAGGCAGGGGTGAGCAGAAGCTGTGGATCCCAGGATCATACCAAAGGGACAGGCAGTGTGAGGGCTCCCAGGGGACAGTCACCATAAACCTCATGCATCATCCAGATTAGTTTACAGTCTGGTGTAGTTTACACCACACCAGAACTTCCTTAGGCCCCAGGACCCCCAAAAATAGTTCATAATCCAGACTGGGTGGCCTGTTCAGTGCCAGCCACTCAGTGGATGCTCTCAGCCTCATGCCAGCCCCACCTAGCTGCCATGGAGCAGGAATCCAGCCCAGGTCCTTCCTAGAGGGTGCCCTGCCAGAAGGACAGCCAGGGCCCAAGGGCTCTGGTTTGCTTTCTCAAGGATGTGGCTGAGCCCACGGCTGACCCCGAGGGAGGCGGCCCTGGAGGGAGCAGCAGTGTGCCCACCTCAGTGCAGCCTGTGCATGGCCCGTGCGTCCCTGCCTGCTGTGTCCAGCCCGCAAGCTTGGCAGAGCGCTCCTGGGTGGTGCATGTCCATGTGTGGCGGGGCTGAGCTGCATGTCAGAGCTGGCACATGTGTGAATGGAAACGCTGTTTGCTCTGCAAGTTTCTTCCTCCAGAAACTGTGGGAGAGGTGCAGCTTCTGCACTCCTGTCCAGAGCCCAGGAGTGGAGCCTTCCCCTTCCCTCCACTCCCCTCTCTTTTGGGGGATGCCCATGTGACCCCTTCCCTTTTCCCTCCATGCTCTGCTCATGGCAGGAGAGCAGCAGAGGCAGACAGTGCTGCTGGTTTGTGACATTCAGCATTGTGGCAGCAGTGAACCCCAGTTCCAGGGATGGACACATGCCTGAATCCCACATGCACCGCATGGCACCACACAGACCACGACTGGGCAGAAAGATCCACATCCTGCAGCCTGGAAGACCACCTCTGCTGCCTGCTCTTTACCTCCATGCAGCCTCAGGGCAGGTGTATCCCCAAGCCTCCACAAGTGCTCTTGACAAGTGCTCTTATATCCACGCCCTCCACACCAGCCAGAACACCATGGGCAAAACCAAACCCACACCTGGGAGAGCAGCAAGAAGGGCAGCAGAGTCCCACTGCCAGTGAGGAGCCTCCAGAGCTGCTCTGGGCCAGGCCTGGGGGCCTTCAGGTCCACTTGGTCCTGTCTGTGACACATGAGCTGTGCTCAGAGCCTGGAGTCTCATCTGCCAGGAATGCCGCTGCCATCAAGGGGCCTCACTGACCACTGTCAAGGTCTGTCCTTGACCACAGGAGCTGCTTTGGGCTCACCACCCCCATCGCAGAGCTTCAGACTGTGGGACAGGCTCCTCACATCCTCAGGGGCCTGACAGTGCAGAGAAGCACCCCAAAAGACCCTGAAGAGCACCTCAAGTACCTATACTGCTTTTGGAGGTCCTCAAGGGCACCTGCTTGTCTTTTCAGGTGTGACACTTATGAAACATTTGTCCAGCACTCTGTCCCTCAGGAGCAAGAGCTCCCCCTGGACTCTGTATGCAGGCAGAGGTGGGACACAATCCAGACTGGGGTAGTGGCTTCAGAGGGTGTCCTGCCAAGCATCTTCCTTCCCTTTGACTGCTGAACTGGAATGTGGAGCCCCCTGACAGCTGTGTCTTGCTGTCTTGCCAAAGTGAAAAACAACGGAGAGGCAGGGAAAGGAGAAATAGGCAGCTTGGTGAGGACCAGCGGGCTGTCACGATGCCGTGGGGAGGCTGTCCCTAGGACAGGGACAGGGTCTGTACAGGGCAGGCAGTGCTGGGGGCTGCCTGGCTCACAGGCTGCACCAGCAGAGACACATTGAAACTGTTTTGTGCGGCTTTGCCGAGAGAGCCAACAGGGCCAGAGGCCAGGAGGCAAATGCACCAGCCATGGCGGAACTGAGCAGCCCCCGGCCCTGCCCTTGAGCAGCAGCACTGGAGCAGCCACAGTAGCCTGAGCTCTTAACATCCCCACTGTCCTGGGCTGAGCCCAGCTCCCCTCACTGCCCCACACCATCCAGCGTTTGCCCCTGCACAGGGCACGGCCGTGCAGTCCCTGCTCTGCTGAGCAACCCAGCTGCTGGCACACTCTGCCTCCTCCGCCAGGCCTGTCCCCTTCCCAGGCCCGCCTGCCCACGCCCAAGCCTCATGCTAGTCCGAGACCCCCGCAGGCAGGAGCTGCAGCTCACCCCGAGGAAAAGGCAAACAGCAAAACGCAGTCTCCAGTCAGACCTGACAGCAAGGTGATGGGTATAAAAGTGCTTTCTCAGGGCCCTTGTCTCCTTTAGGAACAGAGCCAGACATCCCAGTAACCTGTTGGGATCCCTCTCATGGCAGGACTTAGCTGGAGCCAGTCCAGTCCCTCCTGGCTGGCCTCAAGGCCACCAGTATGGACAGAGGCTGGGGCAGAGGCAGGGCTCACACCCAGCAGGGAAAGGACTCTGGGCTCTTACATTTGTAGGAACCTGATGGAAACACCCGCAGCCCCTGAGCTGGACACTCATGCAAGCAGCCAGCCTGGGAGCTACGGCCAAGCACAAAGATTGCAGGCGGCAGGGTGGAAAGAGATGGGAAAACCCTCACCAGCAGCAAGTGGGGCCAGGGAGGCCTGGCCGGGTGTGGGTCTCATTTGGAAGACTCACTCTCCATTAGTCCCCACCTGGATCTCACACACCGGCATCGGCCCTGACTGTGTTCCATGACCCCCAATAATCCCAGTGCTGCGTCATGGGCACACTCCTGACAGGAGCCCCATCACCCACAGGCTGTTTGGGCTTTGTTCCACACCTTGCCTTCTCCTGGACACACAGAGGAGGCAGCGGGATGGCAGGACATGGGCTGAGGCCCTGCTTCTTCGGGCACAAGAGAACCCTTGGTGTGAGCTGAGCTGTTGTGTGTGGATTGAGCCTGGACACAGCCCAGGTGCTCTCAGGACCACGAGCAGCCACTACCTGAGGATCTAAACCTCACCTGAAGATGCTGCACCCCAGCAGCATCAGACAGACCCTCAGACTGGCTCTGGCTCCCACAGAACATACCTGCTGTGAACAGGGGTGGGAAAAGGCACCACGCAGCATTTAACAGCTCTGGCTCATCGCAGCTGCAGCACAACTCTGCATCCCCAGAGCACTGTATGAACACTGACTGCTTAATCCCATGGCTCCCTGGGCATCTGGGCAGATCCAGCAGCTCCATCCAGCACAGCCAATGTGGATGTTCCTCAGCAGCATGAGGTGTGCTCAGCACAAGACCCATTGCTGCTGCCCATGGCACCCACCCACCTGCTGCTCCCTGGGGCAGACTCTCTGGGGTCAGCATGGCATGGACATTGCTGCATCTTCACATCTGTCCTTGCTTCTCCCTGGCCACATCTCTCAAGGTCAGGACAAAGGCCAGCTGCAATCTGAGCAAGCCACAAAGCCAAGGCTTGCTCCTGGCAACTCGAGCTTCCCCGTCTTTCTCCTTACCTGTCCCACACCATGTGTGGCTCTTGTCCTGGTCCGTTCTGGGCACCTTGGCTCCGTCTCCAGTCCCCCACACAAACCCTTCGCAGAATGGGTAGGTGGGGTGTTGGCTACTGTGGTTGTTCAGTGCTTCAAGCCTCCAGTGGGACCATCAGCTCACCCATCTCTAGTGAGGGATCAAGCGACCGTGTCTGCCTTGAATTAATTGTGCAGTTGCCATCTTAGTAGAGTTAGAAGCGATTCTCTTGCCGAAGGTGCTGCTCATCTTTGTGCAGAGAGGCCAGCAAAGGTCTGTGTGCCTGAGCTGCTCCAGAGGGACTCGTGAGAGCCTGACTTAGCTTCAGAAATGAATTTCAGCCACTCAGAGTCACATTCAACTCAGAAATCTAAAAGGGTGTTAGAACCCGTCTGGGCTCTGACTCACAAGCCCTGCTCTACAACAGCACTTTTATGTTCAGTGACATGGTCTGTGTGATGAACACCCATGTCTGCTCCTGTCCCAATGCCTCACACAGGCCTGGTGAGACTCCCTCCTCCCTCCCCCTTACGTCTGGCATTGTGCAGCTTGTATTGGCTGTGTGAGCATGTCTGGGGTGGAGGTGGTCTGCTGCAGCAGGGGGAATGGCTGTGATGTACTGAAACAGAAGCCACCAAACCCAGGGCTGCCTGGCATGAAGTGGTAAGGGAGGATTGTAAAGGAGTTATGTTGCCCATTCCCACTGCACTCCAGTGGAAAGTCCAGCAATACCCCCAAGTCCCCATGATCCCATTGGTCCCAGAGGTGCCATCCCTCACATCTGCTTATGCTCTCCTTCCTCTTGTAGGTGCCTCAGGGGGAGTGGAACAACACGCTGTCCAGGGACAAGGACAGCGAGATCCCGTGCCGGCGCATGCGGAGCGGGAGTTACATCAAAGCCATGGGGGATGATGATAGTGAAGACTCAGAAAACAGCCCCAAACCATCCCCAAAAACTGCAGCTCGGAGGCAGAGTTACCTCAAGGCCACCCAACAGTCCCTGAGTGAGCAGAGCACCACACAAAGGTAACGCTGGAGCTCCTCCAGGAGCTCTGCACGGGTTCCCAGGGCCACCCCTGGAGCAGGCCTCGGGGTCTGGCCAGCAGCAGCACCCCACAGAGGCTCCAAGTGGGGATCAGAGCCCAGTAGGGCTCCTGCACCCCAGCTCAGGCAGGGGCAGAGACATGAAGAGAAAAGTGGGACAGGAGGAGATGTGGCAGAGGAATGGAGAGAGCTCCCCATCCTGGTGACTCCAGATAGCCCTGGCATTAGGAGCTGCTCCAGGTCCCTGTCTGCTCAGTGATGGGGAGAGCACTCTTCTGATTGGAGCTGTGGGGATTTCCTCTCCAAGCATCTTCTCCTCTGGGGGAGTACAGAGATCCCAACCTCATGATGGCACTTGGACATGGAAGCTGCTGACCCAGCATGGCTCAGGACACTTGGCACACAGCCCAAGGCCCGCTGGGACTGTGACAGTGGCTTTACTCCACAGGTGTCCTAAGGACCCTGTGACCAGCCAGAAAGTTGGCACACTGGGCTGGGTGATATCCTGAGGCCAGGAGAGAAGAGCTGAGAGGTTAGGCACCAGGTGCTGAGGGAGGAAGACCCACAGTGGTTTGAGCCAGCCACACAGGAGAGCCAGGGGAACACGGCACAAGTTTTGCTGGGCCAGAAGGGGCTGCAGGACGGGAGGTGTGTGGCCCATGACCAGTGGTGATGCTGTGCTGTGTCCTCGCCAGCTGCTCCACTTCCCAGGACAAGGCACCTGGAGACTGTCAGTGTTTTGGATGCTGCAGCTTTGGAGGGTGTGAGTGGTACGGAGGGGCAAGAGGAAGCACGAACCATCGCAGATGAACTCCTGAGGCTCAGCAGGCAGAGGGAAGCTGGGTGCAGGCAGTGTGGGGAACCCTCATGGAGGCTTCAGATTGAGATCAGATGCTGCTTTCTTCTGAGAGACGGTGACAAAATCAACCGTGAGGAGACCTAGAAATGCCTGCTGTAGATCCATCCCTATTCCCAGCCTTCACGTCAGCCTCAGAGGAGCAGAGAGGGGTCATGGGGTCTCTGGTGCAAAATACCTACGTAGAGAGGCTGGGGTTTCTTATTGCCCATCCCGACCATGTCCATCGGGATCTGAGCTGCCTTGAGCGCTGGGCTCAGCTGGAGCACGGGACAGTGCTGGGAAAGGTCTGGGGAGCGCGGGGGGTCGGGGCCGCAGGGATGTGGCTGTGGGAAGCGGGGGGCCCCAGGGGGCTCCGGTCAAGGTTCGTCCCGGCTGGAGCTCTGCCGGAGGCAGGACCCTGAGGGGCGAAGGGGGCTCTGCAGCGGGGCCCTGCCCGGGACGGAGCCAGAGCCGGAGCCGGAGCTGGGGCCGGGGCTGGAGCCGGGGCTGGAGCGGAGCGCGGCCGCCACCTGGTGACCGGCCCTCCCCGCCCGTCGGGGAGCCCCGGGCTCCACCAGCCGGGGAACACCGGCATGTGGCTGGGACGGGGGGGGCCACAGAGACAGCCAGAGCCAGGGCAAGGCACAGAGCAAGGAGCTACGATCCGTCCCTCTGCGAGGGCCTCTGCCCCTCCAAGGCCTGTTGGCCGCTCTCTGTGACTCAGTTTCCCCGCGGGCAGGCTGCAAGGGCAGGGCAGGGTGAAGGGCAGTGGAGTGGCACAGGGAGGGGATGCTGCCCGCTCCAGGGCACCGCTGGCTTACGGTGTGAGCTCACAGACAACAGATTGTCAGCATGAGGGAAACCTGTCAGTCAGCGGAGAGCACAAGGCTTGGGGTTTCACATGGCCTTTGGGCTGCTCAGTGGGTCCCAGGGACTGGGTGTCTCCTTCATCTTCCCTGGCAGAAGGGAGGGCTCACTCTCTCATCCCACCCCAGGATGGAGACTGTGCTGTGGGAGGCCCAGATGCTGCACAGGGCTCTGCCCTGCCCTCAGCTTCGCTGTCCCCCAGGCAAGTGACAGATAGACCTCTGCACCCACAGCTGTGACAGATGGGGGGGGAAGAAGCACTACAGGGGGCCTCTGTCAGGACCAGAGGCCATTCCAGGAAATTCCAACAGGAAAATCCCCATAGATCTCCCGGGTTAGCATCGCTGACCATGTCCTACACCATGTCCACTCAGTCGGTGACAAGGACCCTACACACAGGGTCTCATGGTGGAAGAGACGAATAGGCGAGTCCATCCTTCCCACATCCCTCCTCTTCCTCCTGCATCCCTCCATATCCCTCCAGCCTCTGTGTGCCTGGATCTGAGCTGAGACCGTAGCTGAGGTCTGCGTTGGGTCGTGCTCAGTGACATCCCTGTTCTCCTGCACAGAGGCTGCCAACAAGCCCCAGGACATGGGGACAGACTTTCTCCCAGAGTCTGCAGCAAAGGTGCTCTGGAAATACTGCCCCCCTGCTACTGCATCACTGTCATTCCAGGCTGGCTCCCCTTGGACTTCTTCCAGATAATTTTTTGGGTTCCTCTACACGAATTTTTATATATCTATATACCTATGTATCTATATAGATATATGTGTGTGTATATATATATATGTATGTATATATCTTGCAGAAGGCTCCAGTTGCAAAATCCACAAAACATCATTTAAAAGTCATTTCTCACCCCACCTCTCACTCCCTTCCCACCAGTCCAGGCAGTGCTGTGACTCTGGAGGCTGGCACAGATCCCATGTGCTCCTTGGAGTTCAGCTGGACTAACCTGGCATCCTGCAGTGCATTCCTGGGGTCAGTGGGACCCAAACTCTTGTCCCCTCTCCTTCTGCTGCACCCAACAACCCTTCACCTGTGTGCCAGGCTATTCCAGGGGCTGGCAAGGTGAGGAAGCGTTTCCTTCTACTCCAGGGACCAAGCAGTGGACATGGTACCCGGCATCGTCTCCATGCTGCACAGTGCCTGTGCCTGGCAGAGGGGCCGTGGGCAGGGGTGATCTGGCCATGGGCAGGGGTGGTCTGGCTCTGCTCCAGCAGAGCCCCAGCACTGCCCCCACTGTGGGGTCACCCCTCACATCCTCCCTCTCTGCTGGCAGGAGCCTGGACCGCCTGGACTCTGTCGAGATCCTCCTACCTCCGAAGTTCCCAACCTGGGAGGAAGAATACAACCAGATCTCTGACAGCGTCAATGAGTCCAGCTGCATCAACCAGGTGAGGTGCTGAAGTGCTGACCGGCTCTGCCAGCACAGCCCAGCAAGAGAGGCCAGCTCAGGGCAGAGGGAACATCATCTTCTTCCCCCTTCAAAACAAGGCACTGGCTGCACTCCAGGAACTGCACAGGCTGTTCCCTGGCAGCTTTACCAAAGTGTCAAGGCCACCTACTTAATCATGATTCATATTAGACCTCCTCCCTCTAGCTTTGCCTCCTCTCACACTGCTGGTGCAGCCAAAGTTGTTCTGCCACAGGTATGGTAGCCCAGAGCAGTGCTCCACAGCACTGGATCAAGCTCAGGGCTGCTCCAGGTGCAGGGTTCCACCGTGTCACCCCCTAGAAGCCACCTGCAAGTCTGTCCAACCCTGCTGCAAACCCCTCATGCCCAGTGGGTGGGTACAGAGCCTGGGCCAACCTCACCTGCTACTGTCCAGCCTGGGACACTGCAGCACTGGGTCACCAGGGACAGTGACCCTGCTCAGCTCAGGACCTCATCCCTCATACAGCAGACTGGACCCGGGAACAAGGTGCTTTTAATTCATGAGGCTGAACTCCTAGCTAGCTGGGGATGTCTCTCTTGGATATTCCTGGACCCCATGGGATTGGCAAAGCCGAGGATGCCTGTGAGGTGCCGGTAGTGGTGGGTGGCAAACCCCTTGTCACAGGGTGGACTCATGCCCTGATCCCAGTGTCTGGAATGCAGTTGGTGCAAACTGGGTTTAACTCCCTACACAATGGTCTTGGGATTACTCCGGAGCTCTTCCTGGCTCAGGTGGCTCTAAGACAGCTGCCTCACAGGCCACGAGATAACTCATGCCAGGACAAGCCTTTGCAGAGGTCCCATGTGCTTATCTCAGCCCTTTCAGTGTGCAGGTGAAGGTCCCAGGGCAAGAATGGCTCCACAGGCTTCACCCAGCGGGTCTGC
This sequence comes from Lepidothrix coronata, assembly GCF_001604755.1. Classification (NCBI taxonomy): domain Eukaryota; kingdom Metazoa; phylum Chordata; class Aves; order Passeriformes; family Pipridae; genus Lepidothrix; species Lepidothrix coronata. Next base: position 404,827 of record NW_016690440.1, read on the forward strand.
TATCACGCTGGGCCTCTGTCATGCCCCATCTCTGTTCATGGTTGTCTGCTGGGAACACATGCCCACATGGGCCTGCCCTGCCTGTGTGCAGTGACCACAGGTGGCAGCACGAGGAGGAGTTGCAGCAGTGGGGTGGGCACCAGGGACCTAGGGATGAGGGGGGCTGAGCAGTGTATGTCCTGCCAGTGTTCCCCTCCAGCTGTGTGGGGCTCTGAGGCCTCCTCTGGCCCAGCCCAGCCCCTCTGGCCCTATGGCTGGTACCTCCTGCTGTCCCAGAGCAGTTGGAGCCCTTGGAGGAGAGCTTGGGAGGAGCACAGGGCATTGCTGGGCAAACCTGTTCCCTGTGGTCAGTCTCGTCCCTTGTGCAGCAGCAGTAATTGCTGGGCGTCTCAGTGCACAGAGGGCATCAGGACCATCGTGTCCTTGTCCTTTGTATGTCGGTCCATGCCTGAAGCCAGGTCTCTGCAGAAGACAACGGATCTATGCTCTATCCATGTCTAGAGCTTCTGTTCTGCAGTCGAGTCAGTTGAGTGCTGCACCCCATGGAATCATCAGAAGGGTCTTGGAGCTGAATGGTCTGAGAAGCCCACGACATGGCAGGAGCTGCCCAGGCAGCCACCTCAGAGACAGACTGGTGGCACTGGGACGCTGGGGGCACACCAACTGCCACAGCAACTGCTCAGACGTGGTGCTGCAGCCATCACATGCACTCTGCCACTGTCCTCCAAATCCCAGAGAGTTCAGCTCCAGCTGGTTGGGATTGAGAGACCTCCTATGAACTGCATGTCTGTTGATCCAGGATGGAGCTGGTTAACCCACTAGTGTCAGTGCCAGAGGCAGTTCCACCCCTGCCCTCACCTTTGTGTGATCTCCAACACCTTTCTTGTGTGTCCAGCCAGACCCAAGTGTCCTCTCACACAGAAGTATCCCCTGCTATGACAGACAAGTCCCCTCTGCTTGGTTTTGTCCCCACTCGGCTCCACCTTGCAGACCTCTGGCAGTCAGGGATTCACCAGGTGTGCATGTCAGCATCCCCCATCACACCAGAGCCAGCTGGTGACCCCAAAACTGCCAAGCCCCACTGCGCAGACAGGCCAGACTATCCCCCAGAGCCAAGCCTCTTCCCTCAGGTACACTTTGAACCTGGATTCTTCCCAAGATGGGTCATCTTGGGCATGAGCAGGGTAGGTCACGCAGGGCAGAGCCCAGAAGTGGATGTGCTTGCTCTGCAGACTAGAGAAGCAGAGGAGGAGGAAGTGGCATTCCTCCTCACGGGCAGTGCATTGTCTCTCAGGGGTCTGTCCGCATGCCAAATGTGTGCCGTAGCTTTGCTGTGGTGGGAAGGCAGTGCAGCTTCTGTGTGGCTTCTTCTGGCTCGGGGTTAGCAGAGACAGTAGCGAGGTGGCCAGTCCAGCCCCATGAGGGTGAAGGACAGTTTCCCTGATGTAGAGCACGCATGGAGCACACTGGCTCTGTGGGCTGCAGAGGCCCATTGCTGCTCCTGGCCATGCTGGGGGCTTCCCAGAGGTGCTCACTGGGAGCCACACCTTGCCCAACTGTCCATAGGGGTGTCCCAGCACTGTGTGTCTACAGTGTCCCCTGTGTATATACATGGATATATGGTGCATACAGCAGGCTGAAGGTGTCAGCAGCTTCTCCTATGGTTGAGATGTCCTGTGGGGCTTTGCTGTGCTGTGTCCATGCCACTGTTTGAAGGGCCTGTGAGACACCTCACTCGGCAGCTTATGAGCTCTGAAGTTTGTACTGAAGTGTCAGCATTGATGGCCCCAGGGGACGGGCCACCCGCTCCCCTTGTCCTCAGTCCCTGTGCAGTGACTGTCTGTGTGAGGGGCTCCCTTGTTCTTGGCCTTTAACCTTCTCCAACTCTTTCTTCCAGATGTTTGGACCCCCCTCACTTATCCCTCAGATATTTACCCATGGAGAGCAGGTATTGTCCCGCTGGCGTTTCCCTCAACCTTCCTCATGGAGCTTTCTCGGGTCAGTGGGGACACCCATGGTGGGGTGTGAGGCAGCTTCTGGAGTCAGCCCATGCCCAGGCCAGGAGCAGGAGGAAGAGGAAAAGAGGAGGAGAAGGAGGCAGCAGGCACTGCAGGGGAGATGGAGAGCTTGGTCCTGGACCCAGCAGGGGCTTAGGGACGTCAGTTTTAGAGGGGAAGCAGATGCACTTCTTGAGCTATGGAGCTCAGATGCCAAAGCTGGGCAGGATCAATGTCCCTGAGTGTCAGGAGAAAGAAAGGGTCAGGAGAGATAGAAGTGGGCAACAGGGCCAGTCTTAGCATCTCTCACCTGTATTTCAGAATAGTCTGCTCTGGCCTGGCTCTGGTTTGATCTGGCTGAGCTTCTTGCAAGTCCAAGTTTGCCCAGCTACTGCCATGGGCAGGGCTGGGGCACTGGGGAGGGAGGTGGGGGCAGTGGTAGAATTGCCCCTGCCCAGTCTACTGCAGTTGGCTGCTGAGCCCTCTCCTGGCCCTCACTGCAGATGAGGCTGGGATGGGTTCTGAGGTGCCACCCAGACCCAGCCCAGGCAGCCTGTCCCTGGGCAAGGGTGGGGGTTGTCCCCCAGCCCACACCTCCTCCTTTCTCTCTCCCCATCTCCCCCCATAAGGAGCTTGCCTGCCCTGGTGGGGTCTCCCACCTGTGCTGGGACAGGGGGACCTGGCAGATGCTGGACTAGGATTTTAGCTTCACGTGCTCTCAGCCTCACCATCAGGGGCTGGGGGATGTTTCACAGGCACTGCTGCGGTAAGTCTCTCCTACTCCACAAGCAGGGACGCTCTCGCCTCCAAGGAGGGCCTCCTCTTCGCTCTTGCAGCAGAGAGCCCGGGCACCTTGCACCCCAGCAGCACCAACCACTGCACCTCCCGCGGCACCTGCCACGAGCAGGACCACGCAGGAGTGGCAGCAGGGCGAGGAGCAGGAGGGAAGAGAAGGGCGGCCCGCAGGCATGGGCTCACTGAGGCTGCCCCTCTTCCCGTGCAGGCACCCGAGCCGGAGCTGGGGGAGCAGTACGAGGCGGTCTGCGACCCGACCTACAGCGAAGCCGAGTCGGCGGCTGCGGAGGTGCTGGACCTGCCTCTGCCCAGCTACTTCCGATCCCGGAGCCACAGCTACCTCCGCGCCATCCAGGCGGGCTGCTCCCAGGAGGAGGACACGGGCTCCGTCCGCTCCATCTCCCCGCCCCAGACGGGCAGCCTCAGCGGCAGCAGGACCCTGCCCACCAACAGCAGTGAGTGCCCGTCGCAATGAGGGACCAGGGGACGGGGCGGAGGCCGGGGGGGAGAGGGGCCAGGGGACGCTGCTGTTGGCCGCCTGGGAGCTGTCGAGCATGCGAGGCACTGAGCTCAGGTTCCTGCATCCCCAGCCATGACTGTCTGTGACTTCTATGGGCTTATGGGGGCTTGCTCTGTGCTGGAGAAGGTGGCCAACAGCTGGTTGTGGGTCCTGGAATGACACACAGGCTCCGGGTTCTGCATCAAAAGAAGTGTCTGCAGCAGGTCAAGGGAGGGACTTCTTCCCCCCCTCTACTCTGCTCTCATGAGACGCCAGGAGCAGGGCTGCCTCCAGCTCTGGGGTCCCCAACATCAGAAGGACATGGAACTGTTGGAGCAAGTCCAGAGAAGGCCATGGAGATGGTCCAAGGGCTGGAGCACCTCTGTTCTGGAGCCAGGCTGGGAGACTGGGGGTGTTCTGCCCAGAGAAAGAAGGCTTCAGGGAGACCTTAGAGCACCTTCCAGTGCCTAAGGGGGCTGCAAGGTGGCTGGAGAGGGACTTGGGACAAGGGCCTGGAGGGATCGGGCAAGGGGCAATGACTTCCCACTGCCAGAGGGCAGAGTTAGATGGGATACTGGAAAGAAATATCACAATGTGAGGGTGGGGAGGCCCTGGCACAGGTTGCCCAGAGAAGCTGTAGCTGCCCTATGCTGGGAAGTGTTCAAGGCCAGGTTGGACAGGGCTTGGAGCAACCTCGTCTGGTGGAAGGTGTCCCTGCCCACGGCAGGGGGATGCGACTGAATGATCTTTGAGGTCCCTTCCAACCCAAACCATTCAATGACTCCATGCTGGGATCTGTCTGGCATGGCTGGCACAGCCTGTAGAGGTCCACGAGAGCTCCATACCTTTGTTCAGTCAAGCCAAACCTGAGCCTGAGTGCTGCAGCTGGACCCCCTTCTGGGACCCCCACCTTGCCCAGAAGCACTGGCCTCCCTCTGTGCCCTAACCCCTCCAGGGTTGTGAGGGCAAGGGAACCTGCAGCACAGGCAGCAGCCCTGCTGCCCTACACTAGGAATAGCTTCCATCCTCCTCCTTCTCCTCACCACAATGCATCTCTCGTTGCTCCAATCCGAGCTGCTGTTGGCAGGTTTAACCTCTCTCTGAAACTCTTGGGAACAAAACTCCATCAGAGATTGCACTGGCTTCCCCAAGGTCTGCTTGTATCCAGTCTCTGCAGCCCCATCAGCCAGAGGCAGGAATTGGGGCTGATGGGAAGAGGGAGGGCAGGAGGTGTTTGCCTCCATCCCTCAGTGATGGAGGTGTGACAAGGCTTCGGGGCTCACCATGAACTTCTTTGCAGGTTCTTGCACAGGGAGGACTCCCGGAAACAAGTCTTTCTAATCAGAGCTTGGGAAAAAGATAAATGGTGAGAATTTGCCCCCTCCATATCCACAGGATTTGTGATTTTGCCCAGCAGAGCCACAGGCAGGTCTGACCCTGCCCAGAAGCCCGGGCAGCCTGGATCTGAGCCGATCATGGGGCTCCTGTGCCATCCAGGTGACAGTCCAGCTCCACACCGAGGAGGAGGAGCAGTGTTGGGCTGGGTTTGCAGTCTAGTCCCTTCCCCTGCAGGCAGGGTGACAGAGGTGACAGGCAGACAGCATCACCCTAGTGCACCCCGCCCTGGGGCTGCTACCTAGAGACTAGTCTCAAAATGTCTACAGTGAGATCCTGGGAGTTCATCCCTTGTCTGAACTGACTCCAACTGCTTTCTTTCCCATGACAGAATCAGAGGAGCCATGTAGGTGTCTGACAAATCAACTCCTATTTTCCCCTCACCATCAATGGAGACTCGGTTGCAGCCTTCCAGTATCTAAAGGGGCTTATTAAAAAAAAGATAGAGGGACTTTTTACACAGGCAGATAGTGATAAGACAAGGGGAAATGGTTTTAAACTAAAAGAGGAGAGATTTAGATTGAATGTTAGGAAAAAGTTCTTTACTCAAAGGTTAGTGGGGCACTGAAACAGGTTGCCTAGAGAAGCTGTGGCTGCCCCATCCCTGGAAGTGTTCAAGGCCAGGTTGGACAGGGCTTGGTCTAGTGGAAAGTGTCCCTGCCCATGACAGAGGTTTAGAATTGGGTGAGCTTTAAGGTCCCTTTCAACCCAAACCGTTCTGTGACTCTATCATGACAGATAGTGAGACCCTAACATCTCTGGCTGTGGGGTAAGAACAGGTCTTCTGCTGAGTTTCAAGGCACTAACGAGCCTTCCTGAGCCCCAGAGCCCAGCACCCCTGTGCTGAGCCATTGCAGTTGTCCCTGGCTGCAGACACCCACCGGGCGCTGGAGGCCAGGATTATTCATCTCATCTCTTGATTAGGAATTACTATACTGGACAAGAGCCTGGCCTCTCCCTGCAGTGTTAGTCAGGACTGACTTCATGCCCCGGGGTCAGGGTGAGGCTGTGGGCAACCGTGTTCTGCTGGTTTCTCTCCAGCCCAGCCATCTCTCCCAGCAGGCTGCTCCCAGTTCCACGCCAGCATGGGGCTCTTTCCCAGATGCCTGGCCAGAGCTGGCTGTGCCTCGGCTGAGCCCTCCCCTTCCCGCATGGCCAGAGCACCCAGCACCTCTGGGATGACTGGGGGAGCTGCCTGCACTCCCTGTCAGGACCACTCTGCCCTCCCCAGTGCTGTCCCAGGCACTTAGCACTCAGGTGGGAAGCAAGGAAGGCAAGTACTTTGCCCCAGGATGTTAATACAGCACTGCCAAGCCCATCACTAAACCATGTCCCTGAGTGCCTCATCCACATGTTTTTTGAACACTCGCTCACAGAATTCATAGGAAGTTCACAGAATATTCTAAATTGGAAGGGACCCACATTTCTGGGGGTAGTGCCTCCACCTCTGCCTTGGGCAGCCTGTTCCAATGCCTGACCACCATTTCCATGAAGTAACTTTCCCTATTATTCGATCTAAACCTCCCCTGGTGCAGCTTGAGACTATTTCCTGTCATCCTGTTACTTCCTCCGTGGGAGCAGAGACTGAACCCCACCTGGCTCCCCTCTCCTGTCAAAGAGTTGTAGAGAGTGAGAAGGTTCCCCCTGAGCCTCCTTTTCTCCTGGATGAGCCCTCACAGCTCCCTTAGCTGCAACTTGTGCTCCAGACCCTTCCCCAGCTCCGTTCCATTCCCTGGACACGCTCCAGCACCTCAATGTCTTTCTTGCCGTGAAGAGCCTGAAAAAGTGAGCCCAGGATTGGAGGCATGACCACAGTGCAGGGGGATGGTCACTGCCCTGCTCGTGCTGGCCACACTAGGACTGGTACAAGCCAGGATGTCATTGGCCTTCTCGCTCACCTGGACACATGCTGGCTCGTGCTCAGCTGCTGTCGACCAGCACCCCCAGGTCCCTTTCCTTGCATCTGTGCATCTAAGTGGTTAGTGGTGTAGGAGAGGGGCCTCCCAAGCAGCAGGTTGGTACCTCAGCTTGGCAGCATCAGTCTGGACCAACAGAGAGAAGTGGATGCACCATCACCTGCAGGTGCTCATGGCAAGGGTCCACGCAAGACTCTGGGGTGAAACAACTGAGAGCCCTCACCTGCTTACATCCCATCCTCCCGTACCCAGAATCTGTGCACCAGCCCAGAGGAACGGGAACCACCATGGGCCCAGTTCCCAGACAGGGGTTTTGGCTTTTGTCTCTGTTAGGACACATCCTTAAGAGGCACCAGCAACAGCAGTGCTGGGGCTGACACAGGCTTCTCGTTCCTTGAGGGTAGGTGGGGGTTGGATCTTAAAGCAAAAGGATTCAGGCACCATCCGAGGGCAGGATGGTACAGGAGGGGCAACAAGCTCCATTTCAGAAGAGTGCCAGTCCCGAGGTCTGTGTGGGGAACACGGCCAGGGGAGAGCCCTGACAGCTGTCAAACCTCTGCCACAGCTCCTCCCATTAATGCCTGTGTCACCGGCAGATTACAAAGCAATTAGCTCCCATTTGACAGCCAGCGAGACAGATGATGAGCTGCCCTTGATCAGCCTTAAACAAAGCTTTGCGCCTTGCTCAGCCAGAGATTCAAAAGCCCCAGTGGAACCTATTCCTCTAATTGCCAGGCGTGTGGTGACAGCCGCGCTGGCTCAGGAGCAGCACAAAGGGATCCCCAGCCCCGGCTCCTGCTTAGTAGAGGCAGCTGTGGGAATTGCTTGTTTAATAGACTACTTGCAATGCAGAGTGGAATATTTGATATCCAGGGAAAACAGGAAAGCAGAGGTGAGCAAAGCAAAGACAGCAGGGAAAGCTAACACCAAGCCAGTTCCTGCTTGAGCTCTCCCCAGTCCCCCTGGTGCCATCTGGTAACTGCACACTTGCTCAGAGCATCCTGCCCTGGGATTCAGCAGCCTGATCCCAGAAAGCCCACGTTCCCAGCTCCTTATCCTGTGTCCAGATCTCTTCCAGGGAGGGCAAGGCTGCATGCATCTTCTGGCCCATCCATATGCCAGAACTTTGCCAAGCCCAGGCTGGGCATGAGAGCACTAACCAGGAGAAATACTCCTAAGGTTGGGACAGAATAGCTGCCTTCTGCCTCCCACCTACTTCCTGTCTTCTTTGTGTTGCTTTTGTTTCCCTTTTTATCACTAAATTGGAGAGCTGGCTCGTAGGCCCATGGCCCCAGGAGAAGGCAGGTGCCAGCCTGGTCCCCTGGCACTGATGCTCTTTTGCAGGGGCAGCGGGGCCGTGCTTAGTGGAGGAAGGACAAAGTGCCTGCACACACTTGTGCGGTGTCACGGCATTGTGCTGGCCCAATCTCCAAGGGTTATCTCACTGTGGAATGAGTTTCCACAGCTTCTGGGAAAGCCATGTGGCTTCTGGGAAAGTCGTGTAGCTCTTCCTCCTCCTCCTCCTCTGTGCGCAGTGAACTTGGTTTCTGTGTAGGAAGGTGATTTTTGTTCCTCTCAGCTGTCATGGCCTTCTCTTCTGTGTGGGAAAGAAGCAGTGGTGTGAAGGCAAAGGGAACTCACACCAGGCCAGGAGCCATCGCTCCACCTGCGCATGAGTGTCCAGGGCTGAGGGATGAAGCACCACTGCAGCCTCTTCACTAATCACACTGGCCCACGCTGACCCCACATGGTCTTTGGGAGGGACTTTTATCATTCCCTTCAGATTTTCTCCTTTTTGACCTAGATTTCACGTTCCAGAAATAGCTTTCTCTGACATACAAGCAGGAAAGGGATTAGAGGGAGAGAGTGTGTGTCTGCGTGTGTGTGTGTGTTTCTATGTGCAGGCACACACACCAGGGAGAGATTTCTGTTGCACGCTCTGTCAGTGCAAAGGAAAAAAGGGCACGTACACATGTTCTGTAGTGTATTCATATGTGTGTGACACAAAGAAATTTATGACAGCTGTTTCTCTGCACATTTGCCAGTTCATTTTTCACCTCTGATCTTTTCCTTGTTATTATGGAAACTCCACCACCGCTCTGTGCCCAGCCAGCACTCTTTTTTCCCTTTTCCCCAGGAAGCTGTACCGTGGCCGCAACCTCGCTCTCAACTCCACCCCCAAACCCAAATCGTCCCTGTCTTTCTGTGCCTGGTGCTCTTTGCTGCCAGATTTCAGCTTTTCCACAGGCAGCAAGCTCACTGCCTGCTGCAGGCACATATCTGGCACCCCAAAACAGTTGCAATGGGTTTGAGTCCACAGAAATATCACTCGCCCAGATCCCCAGGAAGGGGGGAGCTGCAGCCACACATGATGCTGTGCTGGCACAAACAGATGCAGGGGAGGTGAGCATAGCTTCAAGGTCCTGGCCAAGCCTGCCTTCTCCCAGCAGGGACCATCTACAAAGGAGTAGAAACAAAGGCAGCTGCCAGCATTTCCCTTTGCTGATATGGTCAGAAAGCCAAGTCCTTCTTGTTGCTTGCTTTTATCAGCCTTGATAGCAGGAAAGGGAGTCAGTAGTGCTGACCTCATGGGAGAGAAGAAATCAAAGCACCAAGGGGTGCCTTGGCTCGTTTGGGGCCTCTGGAAGGGCAGCAACAGGAATTCATGCATAGTGCAGTGCTCTGCCCATGAGGAGAGCTGAGTGGGGGGCAATTTTCCGTGTATGCAGACACCTGAGGTCTCTCCTCAGGCCGAGGGGCCTGGTGCCACCCCCACACACTGGCCATCATGTGAGCCAAGTGAGCACAGAGGTGCCCTGACACCAGACAGCCTCAGGTGCTGCTTTGTGTCCCTGCTGTCGGCGTTGCTCAGCCCCTCTCTGCGGCTCCCTGTGGTCACAGGGCTTGTGCCATCACTGGGGCAGCAGCGACCGATGGCCTTAGCTGAGGCACACACACCTGTACCAGAACTGGGCTGGGTGGGGTTGAGCGAGGCCATGCAAACAGCCTGGAGCATTTGCAAGATGTCAGACATCACAGGCAAATGAGGGTTTCTTTGTATGTAGTTCTCTTGTTTGGCATTGCTTTTCCTCTCCTTCATGCTCTTCCATTAATTACCTTTTCCATCTACTGAGCCATGACATGGGTATTCCTGAGGATTCAGGAAGAGTTTGGCTCAGGGCTTCGCAGTCCATGTGGATGAGGGGCTCTCAATCCTGAGCTGCTCCCCACTCGTTGCCTGGGAGCCCCCGAACTGAAAACAAGTTTCCTTGTTTTCTTCTGTAGGCAGTGGAGGGGGGAGGCCCTGGGCTGTTGGTTCTCAGGCTCAGGGCTGACGCTGCGACCAGATCCTCCTTCAGCCCCATTGTGCTGCTGCTTCCTAAAGCAGAAGCAGCAAAGCTGCAGCAGTTTGGTCTCTGAACACCGAGGGGGGCGACGGCTCAGCGCGTGAGCTCAGTGTAGTGTTTCCCACGGCGCTTTGATTGCTCCTTGCTGCAGACTAGCCCTTCTCCTAGTGCTGGGAACCCAGCGAGTCATCAATAAATCACAGCACTCAAGAAGTGATGGTAGCAGCTAGGAGCCGGGGCAGCACACGTGCTGCTGGCGGGAGCCACGTGGCAGCACCGCTCCCCGCACAGCCAGGAGCCCTGCCCAGGGCCAGGCACCCGCGGGCAGCGCCGCTGGGCAGTGCCCACACTATGGTGGGCTGGCGGGCACCAGCTGCTCATCTCAGTCAGACACTACATGGCGTGGCTCTGGTCTTGCAGAGATATCCCCAGCCCCATGTCCAGGCGAACTGGGTGCTCAGTTCCATGTGTCTCAGAACAGGATCAGAGGGGTGGAGCTGGACACTGCTCCACCACCCAGCACGTCTGTGCCCAGGGTGCCAACTCGGGGTGGCTTTGCCCAGGCAGGTTCTTCCCGCAGCCTGCAAGCTGTGCCAGCCCCGCTCCCCTCCGCACCCTCATCCCCCATCAGCCCTGCTCAGGCAGCCCAAGGGGAGGCATAAGGCACAGCCCCAAGCACAGCACCCGCACCCAGTGAGGCTCCACTCCCCCTCCCCGTGCCCATCGGGACAGAACTCCACCAGCAAATCTCTCGTACCAGGGGAAAACACCCTCAAGGAAAACCTCCCCGTCCCGCTGTTTCCTTTCCATGTATGTCCCCTTGCCCCGGAGGACTCCTCCTGGCGATCCTGCAGCAGGTGCGTGGCGGGTGGGTAGACGCCCACCGGCCACGCGGGTCCCACTACACACAAGCACTGGAGCGGGGGGGACACGGGGGCTCTTTCATCCAAACCCACGTTCGCGCGTGGGTGGAGCCGGGGCCGCGCCGGGGAAGATGTCAACGCGACAAGGAGACAAAGCTTCCGCGTGGGGTGGGAGCGGCGCCCGCTTTGTTCAGCAACGCCCGGCTCCCCCGCGGCAGCGCCGGTGCGGGAGCGGCCAGCGGCACCCCCGCCCCGTCGGCAGCGAGCGGGACGCGGGGGTGCCGCGGGTCCCGGCGCGCCGAGCGCGCTCCCGCGGGGCCGGCGGGGCGGGGGGACCCGCGCGGGGCGGGGCCGCGCGGCGGGGGCGGGGCGGGGGTTTAATGCGCGGCCCCGCCCGGGCGCGCGGCCGGAGCGGCGGGCGCGGTGAGTGCGGCGGCGGCTCCGCGCGTCTCCTCCCTCCTCCAGCGGCGGCCGCACGAGCAGCCGGAGCGGCCCCGGCCCGCGGCTCGTCCTCCTCTTCCTCCCCTCCGCGGGACCCAGGCCGGGCCGAGCGCCCCCGCCCCGCGCCCCCCGCGTCTCTCCGGTCCCCTCCGCCCCTCTTTGTGTCTCCCATGGCTTTGTGTCTGGAGCTCCTCAGGCAATGTGAGTGACCGCGCGGGCGGGGGGCCGGGCCGGGCCCTGCATGGCTGCGGGCGGGGGTGCCGCCCTCTCCCTCCCTCGCTCCTGCTGCTGCTCCGCCGCTTGCCGGGCCCGCCGCCCCTTCCGCTTCCCACGCGCGTCCCAGCCCTCCGTGGGACCTACTCGGCCGCCGCGGGGGGGTCCCGCTGCCGCCCCGCTCGGCTCCGGGGTGGGGAGGGGTGCGGGGGGCTGCTCCATCCTCCCCCGCATGTCGCCTGGGCCGCGGGGGGCCGGGCTCTGCCCCCCTGCCAGCCCCGGAGCGCCGAGCCCGCTGTCCCCGACCCTGCGGGGGCCGTGCAGGGTCGGGGACAGGGTCGGGGGCCGGGTGCCTAGCCCGATGCTTTGGGCCCTTAAGGAGATCCCTCCCTGTGCTGGAGGGAAGGAAGCGGCGCTTCCCTAAGTGTGTTCCCTAGCGGGGAACACGGGCCCCTTCTTTGGGGAGGCGTTCAGATTCTTCCGAAAAAGAAAAGGGAATTGCCTGGGCGAGGCACGAAGCTGAAGGCTGACATTTCGCAGCGCAGAGAGCTGGCACCTCCCGGCCAGAGCTGGCTCTGGAAAGTCTCTTTTTTTAGCCTGGGAGAACAAGTCCTGGTTAAAGGTACCTAGTGTAGCACCCTAGCGTCGAGGTGCCCGACCTGTCCGAGAGCTGAGACTGAATCCCTCCGGATTTAACTGCAGGTGCAGCTCACCATTGGTGTGCCATGCAGGAGGGTGGGGATGTTGGGTTGGTTGTGAGCAGTAAGTAAATGTGGCTCTTAATTTCTACTCCAGTCTTCAATGAGAGGCTCAAAAAGGAGAATTATTTGCAGGATGCCGTTGATAGGACTAATATTACTTATTCTGCAAAGGACCTTGACCCCAGGGTGTGTGTTTTAGAGACAGGAATGGAATTAGGACCTCTGAATCGTGGGCTTTAGCTTGTCATTTGGGGAAGGAAAAGAAGAAAAGGGAAAAAAAAAAAACCTCACGGCATGTGGTATTGGATCCTAAAATAAATTCCAATCATGTGGGATGTTAACAAGCCAGATTGCCAAGTCGTGTAAGTTGGCAGACTTGACTCCAGAGGGTCCAAATTACTTTGCTGGTAATTCCTCTTCAACGGGAATTTGGTGCTATGAAGTTACATGTTCTTGAACGCGTGGAGAAAAGTAAGTTTAACTAGTGATCAAATGCAGTCTGCTTGACTTTCAGATAAAGTATTGATGTACATGTACCTTGGTATTCAGAAGAGGGTTACGTGCAGAATTTTTTTGATATGTTGCAGTCATGGAAAACCTAAAAATTCATCTATAAGGTGCAAGTGCTAAACTGTCATCTGCTATTTTTGCATCCAGCTTGCTACTTCTGTCCCACTTCTGTAGTGGCAGTGTAAGTTTGTGGTATAGCTCAGGATGCTGGGATCTGTAGCATGGCCGTGGAAGTGCTGGGTGTAAGTGCTGGGCACTGCCAGCTTGGAAAGGACAAGGAGACCCTGTGCAGCCTCTGCCAGACCCTGATCAGCAAAGATGATAATGGAAGAACCTGGTTTCTGTGATATGTGGATTGTCTGTCTGGAGAATACAATGGAATTTCATAGAGTGCAGAGCACTGGGAGGCCAACAGGTACCAGTGTGGAACCGTAGCCAGTGTCCCGGCACACACTGTCAGCTTGTGATTCACTCACAACTGTGTGAGAGTCCTTGGGTACTCTGGTGATTGATCTGTGCGTGCAGTTTAGATTTGTGGACACTTCTGACGACTTCGCTCAGGGTTATTCTGCTCTTCCAGTGTAATGCATGGGAGACCAGCTGCTCCGTGAGCTTCTTCCTAGCTATGTGTGCTGCCAGAGCAAGAGAACTGTAAAAGCTCGTAATGGACAACTAATAACTGCCAGGCGCTTAAAAATAACTGTGTGTCAAGTCTTGTCTGCTGTATGGATTTTCCTGTCGTCTAAGCCCTGACTTCTGTAGTTTGGAACTAGTTCACTGGGCCTTGTGAAAGTCACTCTGTGACATTTAATTTTTCTAATAACCCACTCCATGCACGCCTGCAGAGGGAAGGCATCAAGCAGGGCTTGCTAGTGCCTCTTTAGCTGATACTCTTGCTCAGTGCAACCTGCACAACAGCCTCAAATATTTTTTAATGGATTGAGGAGGCATAATTGGATTCAGAGCAGTGCAAGTTACGGGGACATATGTGAGCTGGAAGGATTAAGGCTGTGCAGGCGGGTGGCCTTGTTCAAGAAAAATCCACTTTAATTTCTGCAGTGAAAAGTTGTCAGTGCGTTTCCCATCAGAGCAGATTTAAAAGGGAGGGGAGCAATGCTAAGTATGATTGCTGTTCGCTGTGAAAGGCGATTAGAATGCAGGCTGTCAGATACTGTGAGGGCTGTAGTTGCACTTGGGGATGAGAATGGTGAATTCTCATCTGGGTCTCTCCAGAACAGTTCATGAAAGATTGAGTTTATCCTTCCCTTTCCCAGTCTCCATGCCAGCCTGCCACCCAGAGAGAGGGAGAAGTGGATACCAGGGTTTGACATAAGCTGCCTTTAAACAAGTGGAAGATTTTTGAGGATTTGCAGATGGGCTTGTTTAGGAGAGGAGAAAATATTTAGGAGAGTGGAAATTCTGTCTGCTTCATTTTGTTGCAGAATTAATTAATTGTGTTTAGTGCAGATGGGTGCAGTCTGTCCCCTGGAGAAGCCAGGGGCAAAAGGAACAGCAGCCCCATGGCTGAAGTCCTGACCAGATTCTCAGGCCTGTGCTTCACTTCTGCTCTGCCAGAGTCTGGTTTATAAATCCAAAAGGCACTATTGCAACAGCATTTGTGATTTTCACTAGAACCAGTGAGGTAAGTGCTAGTCTGCTGTCAAGGACAAGTGACAAACAGTCTTGGGGGAGTTATCGGTCCCCCAGGCCTGGAAACTGTTGGATTTCTGGAGAGGGACAGGGCTGCGGGCTATGCACTGCCAGACCTCTTCCCAAACTTCGGTACATTTTAATACTGTGAAGGAAGACAGCTGAGTTTTGATTCTCTCCTACTTACCTTCTTGCTGCTGAACTTAGTCTTGCACCACGAATTGCCAGTAAAGGCATGTGCTAGAGGGGCACGTGCCCCTGCTGGGATAGAGGCAGGGTGCTCAATGCCCTCACAGGTGCTGCAGTGTCACCTGAGCAGACGTGCACACAGGAGCTGTGTTATCCCCACTGCTCTGCAGAGTCTCAGGAGGGTGAAATTTGTCGGCTCTGGCAACACCAAGAAATTGAAACCAGTCTCTCAAGGGACTCACCTGAGCTAGGCTTGCTGCGACAGCAGTGCTCAAAAGGGGAACACTGTGAAAGTGCATAAATTTTAAACCTTAGCACTAGTATTTACATCAAGGATGTGTTGACAATCAATCTTGTGTATCCTGTTTAATGCTCTTCATTAAGACATCCAGGTTTCACTGCAGTGATCTTTTCTGAACCTCGTTCTAAGAGATCAAAGCTTAAGCTACTGTTTTGTCTCTCCAGTTTGAAGTCGACTGAGAAACTTGAGTGGTGAATGTTTCAAAGGTAAATTCTTACCTGTGGTGCAGGTCTGTCAGAGCTGGAATTAAAGTGAAGATCAGAAGTTGCTTATGCCTTTTTACTAATGCACTGTCATAGTGGAAAGCGATGTTTGATGAAAGCTGAAAAGTATTTCAGAGTTGATAAAAGGGAATTCTTATTGCAAGTTGTTGTCATAAGATGAGTCAAACTTCTAAGTATTATTTGCCTTGGGTTTTTTCTATTCTGAAAGTGGTAGAGATCTTACTGAACAGAGCCCAGCCAGGTATTTGCTGTGTTCAGGAGGGAACTCCAAGCCTAAACTTCTTACCCGGAGTGGGCATATCTACAAATGCGTTAAAATTGGAACATTAAAGCATGGATGTTACATCCCTCTTAGGCCCTACACATAAGACAACTATTTGAGTCTGAAGCTAGAGAAAGTGTCCCAAAAGCTGCTGTGGAACTGTCCCCAAGGGAGTCCCTGGACCCTCTCCTGAAGGCCTCTGTTTTGCTGTGTCCTGCCTGCTTGGCTGCCAGACTAGTCAGTGCTGCTTCTGTGGAGAACAGCGTGTGTGGGGACAGCTCGGGAGCCAGCACATTATTGCAGAGCTGTGAGGTCGCTTGAGTAGCTGTTTTGTTGGGAAGCCTCCTTTTCCTTGTTTGAACCCTGAGGCTTTTCAGTTTCTCAGCTTGGCCCAAACACGGGGTCCCAAGTCACAGCATTTCTGTCCAGGAACTCCCCCAGATTTTGATGTGCTCTATTGAACAGCTGCCAGTGCTGTCTTGTTTGACCTGCCACTCCAGCAGTGGGCCCTGGGCTGGGAATTCTGGCCTCTTAGCACTGCTGCTCTGAGCAAAGCAAGCTCCCTCGCAGTGCAGGGCTGCTGTAATGCCCAGCTTGTACAGTGTGGACTGGAACTTTCCAGGTAGATTTGAGGAGATGAGTACTGGTCAAACAGAGCTGGAGAACTCTTCCCAGTGCCTGAAAAGCTGCTCCCTTGGTGTTGGACAGTGCTTGCACCTCTTTAGCTGTGGTCCTGGACAAAGTAGCTACTTTATTTCCAAAGTATTTAGTTTCAGTGACCCTCAAGTTTGCAGCATGCCAAGAGCCAGGCCTTGAGCGGGGAATCCTGGATGCTGGGAAGCAGAGCTCTGTTCACCAGCAGCCTGTTGCTGTTGGCCTTTGCGCTTGGCACCAGGCTCCATGTCTGCGTCTCACTGTCACCCTGCAATCTTGTCAGCCATTCCAGTGCTGTTGCTAACAGCACTGTTACCCCACACATTAGCTTTTATCGCTGCTCTGTTAAGGTCCTCACTGGAGATGAGTGCTGCAGAGTGCCCTGGGTTGCTAAGGGGAGGCTGCCAGAGCAGCCCTTAGAGCCCTGCTCTCTCACAGGACTTGTTCTTGCTCAAGTCAAACACTAACTCGGGCTGACTGGGGGGAATTGGAGCTTTGGGGAAGGGAAACAGAAGGCTTGGATGGAGATGTCAGTAGTCACCTTGCCTGTGGCTGCTGCTATGAATGCTGTTCCCTGTCAGCCGTGCACAGCTGTGTGGGTTCGGTGAACACTCTGGTCTGATAGTCCCATGTTCCATCTGACCCATTGGGTCCCTGTGCAGGCACCAGCTGGGAGGGATCCCTGGTTTCTGGCTGTTCATCTGTGTGGTGCTTCAATTCCTGTTTGCAGTGCTTCTGTGGGACAAAGTTGACATCAGGACTGAAGAAATCTGCAGGGTTAGGAGATAAAAGGGAGGCAGAGCATCGCCTCCTCAGGGCAGTGGGGCAGGGACCAAGGAGTGGCCTTTTCTCCCAGGAAACGAGCAACAGGACAAGAGGATATAGTTAAGCTCTGCCAGCAGCAGTTTAGGTTGGACATTAGGAGGAATTTTTTCACGGGAAGGGGGACTAGACATTGGAACAGGCTGTCCAGGGAGGTGGTGGAGTCACCACCCCTGGAGGTGTTTAAGCAAAGACTGGAAGTTGCACTCAGTGTGCTGGTTTAGTTGACAAGATGATGTTCAGTCACGGGTTGAACTGGATGATCTCGGAGGTCTTTTCCAGCCTTAATGATTCTGTCGGACCCCGGGAACCGTGGGCTGGAGCTGGGAGATGCCCAGTGCTTGTGTGTAGTGGATTTCCCAGAGCCGCACAAACAGGACAGGGACTGCCCTGCTCGCGGGATCCCTCGGGGCTCTCGCGGTGCCGCTGTCCCGGCCGGAGTCCCTCGGGGCTCCCCGGAGGAGGGCGGCGGGCCGGGCCCGGCCCGGCCCGGCCCGGCCCGGCCGCGCTTTGCGGCCGCCGCGCTTTGCAGCAGGGCCGTAGGGCGAGGTGAGCGCGGGCCGGACCGCCCCCGGGGCGCTGCGGGAGCGGGGCCGCCGCCCCGGGGAGCTGCCTGAGCAGGGCCCCGTGCCCGGCCGAGCTGTGCTGGGAGAGCTCCGGCTCCTGCTCGGAGAGAGCGCCCTGTGCTCTGTCAGTGTGCGGGGACAGTGCCCAGCCTGTCATCCCGGCCGTCCAGGGAAGGGAACGGAGCTGGGGGAGGGGCTGGAGCTCAGATCTGATGAGGAGCAGCTGAGGGAGCTGGGGGGCTCAGCCTGGAAAAAGGAGGCTCAGGAGGGACCTTCTCGCTCTGTACAACTCCCTGACAGGAGAGAAGGGGGTCGGGCTCTGCTCCCAGGGAACAAGGGACAGGATGAGAGGAAACGGCCTCAAGGTGTGCCAGGGGAGGACATAAGGAGGAATTTCTTCACGGAAAGGATGATTAGACATTGGGATTGCCTGCCCAGGGAGGTGGCGCAGTCACCGTCTCTGGAAGTGTTTAAGGAAAGACTGGACTGCCATGATTTGGTTGACAGGGTGGTATTCGGTCATAGATTGGACTCGATCTCAGAGGCCTTTTCAACCTAGCTGATTCTGTGATAACAGCCCCTTGTACAAAGGGAATGGAAATGCTGCCTGTCCTTTCCCCTGTCCAGGCTGTTCTCAGCCTATCCCACAGCAGTGACTGCCCGGGTGACACTGTCCTGCTGCGTTCTAGCACGCATGTGGCACAGCTCCCCTGAGCTCATTGACAGAGCAAAGCAGAGCCCAGGATAATGATGCTGTCCCAAATCAAAGGGCAGAACTGGGCCAGCAATTGCAGCTGCTGCACTGGTGGCAACAGTAACTTTGAAGCCCTGTCTGCTTTCTTCTGACACTATTTGTGTGCTTACCTTTGATTTAGTTTTTTGCAACAGCTCTGAATATCTTTAGTGTTGGTGGAGGCAGCTCTAAAAATAACTTTAGAAAGCTGGTTATTTCTGCCTCTGCCTGGTTTCTTTCCTTTCTGTAGCTAATGGCTTTTTCTACTGCAGTAAGGCCTGGTTCATACAGTAAATCATGTTTTCTGCTCTGTTCTAGTTTCTTGCTCTGTTAACAAACATCCCCTGGTTGTGGGTGATGGTGTGTTCAGGCAGCAGGTGCATGTGACTGCAGTTCTGGGTGAACGAGCTGGTAAACCAGGAGCACTGAGGCCAGAATGAACTAAAAAGTGACCTACAGCCTTTTGACCTACAGTTGAGCTCCAGCTTGTGAAAGCTGGAACCAGTCGGGTGCTGCCTGGCAGAAGCTGTGTGCGGGAAGGTATGTCTGCTGTTTGAACCAGCTGTGTTCACGAGTGACAGAGGCTTGAGGAAGTCCCATTGTCCCATTTCTCAGATGTGTGCCAGAGGATGCCTTGTTTTTAATGGCAGGGTGAATCCCAGCAGGAACCCCAGTCACTGTTAATGCCTTACCTCAAGTTCTGCCTCTGTGTGTGAAATAACTGCACTTGACTGAGATATAGGGACTGGAAGTGTTCTGTACAAAGACTCACTTGACTGAATTATGACTGAGAACTGCTTCCGTTGCAGTTGTGAAGATACCAGTTAAATCTTTTATCCTAATTCTTATGGTGTGATGCTTTTCAGCATTTTTTTTAAGGTGACTCAGTTTTAGCCAGCTGTGCCTCTTATCACAAAGCAGCTGTTAACCAGATTGCTGCCCAGCCTCCACATGCCATGAGTGTGCCAGTACTAGGGACCTATGTGCTCTGTCTCCCCTGCCAGCAGTGAAGGCCTCGCTTTGCCATGGATTTGCAGGAGAAGAGCACAGTAGGTGTGCTCACAGGAGCTGTGGGAAGCAGCGTTACCCATGAAGATTTCATCTCCAGCCAAAGCACATGCTGTGTCGCTGTGCTTGAGCTTCTGTGTTGGTGCAGGTCTCCTCACTCCAGGTGCCCTGACTTTGTGCTGTGCCTTACACCTTCAAGCTTGTTTTCTAGGAAAGTTTACACTCAGCTTGTTCCTGGCCTGCTGCAGCTTTTAGGCTTGCCTGGGAAAAGAAAAATGGGGTAAATGTACAGAATGTAGCTGGTCTTTATTGGGCTGAATCTAGTGGAAGTGCGTAAGGCTAAGAGCCAGTGACTGTGGTACACTCCTAACAGTGTGGGCTCTCCCTGGGGAATTTTTATGAGCTGTGTGTTGTTCCTGGTCACTCTGGAGCAATAGAGCAGCTGCCTTATCTCTGGGACTGCAGTAAGTGCACCGTAGGATGGAGATCAGTCAGAGTCACATTTGGCTTAATGTGCCCCCAACTGCACTGTCACAACTTAACTGACAATAGCTGAGATTGCTCCTGTGTGTCTCTTGATTTGGAGATTGAAAACAAAACAATGTACGTACTTAGAGGGTCCAGATCTTGTTATATCATCTATTCCAAACCCTGAGTATGCTTCATCCTTGAAGGTAGAGACTTAGCTGGCGTGAGTCACTGTGGGTTGGTGGCCTGGCGTTGGTTTCTTTTGTGTGCCCCCCACAGAGATGTGTCTGCTAAATGTAGAAGGCTGAAAGCACTTCAGCTAGGGGGCTTTCCTTGAGCGTGATGTGCTGAGCAGCCTCCTAAGAGTGTAGGCAGGCTCCAGTGGAGAGGAGAACTTGATGTGAGGGGAGATGAAAAATGACCTCACAGATCCAGGCTGTGCTCAGCGTTCTGTAGAGCTGGAAATGCAGCTAATGATATCATGGGGTTTCCGGTCTGGAAGGACTTTTGTACTTAGCTGTGGTTTGGGTGTCTTGGGTTCACCTGGCAAGTTAAAAGCAAGGTTTTTATTGTTGGAACAATGTCCTTTCTATAACAGCTTCTCTTATTTCTGTTAATTACTATGGTTCCAACTACAAAGGAGCTTTCTTGTTCTAATTGGCCTCCTCCTGTTTCAATTCAGTTGTGTTGCTGTGCTGCCATGGAGACAGTCGTGATGTCACAAGCTGTGGCATCACTCAAAAGTGGCTGGAAGGCAGTTGTTCATACTCCCCCTCACCTGACCCACCCCAGTAATCAATAGCTGGGAGCAGAAAACAGAGCAGTTCAATAGGTTTCAGTGAAGACTGTAAGCTTTTAAATGAACCTGAATTACAGCTGTGATTTTAAGGCTCTTACTCCACTACTGATGTGAGAAATGATGTAGTATACCCACCTTCTCAAAACTGTCTTCATCACCATGTGTGTTGTTGAGCTCACTTAGATAAACAAATGGAAGGAAGCCCCAAATCTCCATTGATTGCTGTGCTGCTGCACTTGAGCCCTGTTGGCAAACACTTGTGCTAAAAACCCAGGTACCCACTGGATCACATCCAGGGCACAGTGCTGGGCTTGGTGCTGCCTGGGCTGGGGAACAGGTACAGTGAGGTGGATTTGCCAGCTCTGACATCAGTTAGAAAAGCTGATGAATCACCAAGGTGGCACTTGGAAGAACTTTTTGGGGTCTCTTGCCTTTCCAACCCTTCTGAGACAGCTGTTTCCACTGTGTGAATACTTTAGCACCTAGTGGGATTACCTGGCTGCTGAGAGCCAGCACTCTGTGTGAGCTCAGTGGAGATGGTGATGTGCCAGAGAATTGGGCTTATTTCATGACTTAATTCTTCTCCTTGCCAAAATGATGGGAACTTCCTATTTGCTGAAATGCCGTGACTTGTCACCAAAGGACTATGAGGATGTGTTGTATTCAGCTCTGTGTCTTTACCATGTATTTGTCTTCAGCTTTATCTGTTTTTTTGTAAGAGATCTGGTTGAGAGCACGGCACAGTGATGTGATCCTCTATCTTGAGCTGTAACAACCTTCTTAAATATTAACTAACCTCCTCCTGATTAATGGGAGGCAGGATGGTGTCAGTGCCTGGCTGAGTGAGCAGGTGATGTTTTCCAGTTATTTGTCATTTTTTTAATAAGGGGCTTTGTCATACCTGTCACAGAATCATGGTATCTGTAACTATTCTATTTGTAATATTTGATATTAGGGGAGGGACATTCAGATTTCCCCCGTATGCGTGGTGTCTCTGGGTGTGACTGGGGTATTCTCACAGTGCTGGGTGCTGGTCCCCTTTGCTCAGCAGGGACCCTATGCAGGGTACCTGCACAGTTTGGCTTGGACTGCTCTAAGTTACCATCTCTCAGGGCTGGCACTTGCTTGGCAAGCACAGCAGTACATCATCTCTCTTGTCTCTGTTTCAAGCAACCTTGTATTTAGACAAAAAGGACAAAACTTCAGGACAAAACTTCATGTAATGTGTGGACTGAAACAAGTTGACTTTTTCAGTGTGAGAAAAATTTTTGGATGTTTTCCTGAAAGGATCAAAACTGTTTTCCAGCAGTTCTGCTGACAAGACTTTAATTTTTTTGGAATTTATCTTCTGAACTGCAGGGTCTTTAAGATGAAAGGCTAGCACAGTTCATAGCATGAAGACAAAGTTTTTTTCACCTTGTCTGTTCCTTTGGAATGTTTGATATGTGTTCTGTTTAGGGGGAAAATGTGACTGAAAGGCCAATTGTATTTGAATCATTTGAATTTTTAGTGCTGCTGTTCTTAAAATAGTATCTTTAGCCAACAACAGCTAAAACTTGCTTTTTAACCAATATTAGTTTAAAACCATGGAGGATAGGAATTGTTTTCATTCTCTCTTGTCACTGGTCACATCTGTCCTGGTGGCCATGAGGTCTGTTGAGCAGCCCATTCCAAGGCTACTTGACTCTGACTTTTAGCACTAGTTACTGTAGGGGAGAAGATGAGTGCATGAAGGTCTGAGATTGACATCATTTACTACTGCAGTGGGCAGACAGATGCTGTTTAGGAAAGGAGCTAAAAGCTCACCTACAAATTGTGCATAGTTTGTAAGTTTTGCTGTATTTTAGCATGTTTTCCATTTTCAGTGTGTGTAGAAAACTACCTCATCAATGGGAAGGGGAAGATGAAGTTTCCCTTAATACACCGAAACGGCTAATTCCCAAGTATTTGGATTTCCATTAAAGGCTATGAATAGATTGCTTCCTGGAAGGAAACTAGTTCTGTCCTTAGTCATGGGCTTGTCTAAACAGTTAGCCCCATCAAATTCCTTCAATACATGAGCAAGGTGCTGTGGTTTATTCTTTCAGGATAAGACTTCGTGGAGTTCTTTATCTCCCGAATTTGTGCCCTAGGGGGTTAACTGAGGAGAATTCTGTGGATGAGTCTGTGATCAGATGGCCTCGGTTACTCTGTTCTTAGGCCAGTGATGACTTTTGGCAGTGCCATCAGATAACCTGACCACTATACCATGTCCACTGCTGGACTCTGAATAACGCAGGATGTCCTGTGAGTCTGTCAGCAGGTGCTGTGTAGACTGCTCGTGTACCTGTCTTTCAAAAATGTGAAGAACCTAACTGAATTAATGGTCCTGTGTTGGGGAGCCTGGAAGCTCTTCTCCTTTCCCTGTTGCTTCTGGCAGGTATCTTGTGCAGGTGAGAAGTAGGGTTATCCAGCTCTGGAATGGGCTGGATGGGAGGAGCTCTGAGTGGCACATCACTGGGTGTTGCTTTTTCCGTGGTTGCTGCTACAAAGCCAAAGGAAAATGTGCTGCTTTGGGGAGCAGGAGATTAGGAGAGGCAGAGACCCCGTCCTCTGCCACAGCTGTGCAAGTGCCAGTGCACCAGCTTTCCTGCCTCCTGGTCTGCAGCTTCTTACTTGCTTGCATTGACCACCTTAGATTGCAGTGCAGGTGTTTTAACCTTGTGATGTTCTTTTCCCCTCTGCCAAACCCCTTCCCTCAGAATCTGCAGGTTTCTTGAACCCCTCAGGTGGGCTCAGCTGGCCTCTGAAAAAGGAAAAGAAGGAAAAGCTGAGGTGCTAACCAAGGTAGAGTGAGTGTTTGAGGATCAGAACAGAAACATAAAACCTAATATTATGCAAATTAATGTGGTGGTCTGCTGAGTTCTCTGAAATTCAGACCTGTCATTCAAGCAAGTTTTAAAAGCCATTTTTGTAGAAGGTGGTCACCTATCCACCTACAGTGCTGAGGAGTGTCCAGACTTAAAGGGAAGAGTGAGTGGGCACTGACAATTTTTGTAGAATAATTCTGCAAAATATATTTAAAGGGAAGTGGCATTCCTGTCTGAAAGATAAATTGAAAATTGCTAGAAGTCTGTCTGGACATTTTTCCAGCACTGAAGTTTTGGGCATTCTTGCAACAGGAGCTAGTTCAGGGTTGTGACACTGAGTGCTTGTTCAGATGGTAAGTCAGCAAATTGCCTGCTACAAGCCAGGACCTGGAGAGAAAATCACGTTGTTGTTGTTGTTGTGTGTGATCTCTGATAAAGGCTGTGAAACCAGAGCAGCCGGATCCTGTTGCAGCCATGGCTGTGTGTACCTGTGTACAGGTAACAGCTCCTGCAAGCTTCACCCAGAGATGGAGGTTAACAAATACAGATTTGTGCTCAAAGCACATATATAGAGAAGAGATGCTGCAGAGCTGGCAAGTGCTCTTAAGCAGATGACTAAAGGTGAGGTTACTTAATGTCTGGAAGCCTTAGGTTCTCGCCTGGCTAAGCTGCCGTGCTTCAGAATTACAGAGTAGGATGTTTTTGTTGTTGTTGCTGTCTGTGAAGAGAAATGCATTTGCTTGGTCTTGTTCATGCTTTTCTAACCCCTCAGCAGAAGGAAAATACCTGAGTGAGCCAAGGTCTGCCTGCGCTCTTTACGCTCACTCTGAGCACACTGTGTGCTGATGTGGTGCCACATGTGGGGCAAGCAGAGAGTGGACAAGGGTGGCACTTGGCTGCTTTCAGTCTTAAAGATCTCCTTGTCTAGCCAATGACACACTTCAGGACTGTGAATCACTTCTGTGTCAATATTTGCATATTTTAGGCAGACTTGGTGTGCAGTGGGTTGTGCAACACTGTGAGAAACTTTAAAGCTCGGAGGGAAGCACAGCTGGTGGTGCTGTCAGGCATCGCTTGGTCTGTGCTCCTGAAAGCTGAGCTGACAATTTAACTGTGTTAAGGCTGGCTGGTGCTTAATCCTGTTTGCAGGATTGCAAGAAACTCAGGAATAGCTGGTAAGCTTGAAAGCCTGTACACCTGGCCCTAGAGGCAGTGGAAGGTGTCCCTGCCCATGGCAGGGGTTGGAACTGGATGGTCTTTAAGGTCCCTTCCAAACTAAATCGTTATGAGATTGTATGTAACTTCCAGCACTGTGTCCCTGGAAGCCGTAACTTAAGCCCACGACCAGGTTTTCCAAGTCCTTTGAGGTTTTCATGGAGAGTGAATGTTTTCAGGAGGAAGCTGGTCTGTGCTGGTTTAGGAGATCCCTGTGTGTGCTGTGCTGTGACATGGGCACACCTATGGTCATGTATTCTGCATGTTCTCTCCGTGCAGTTGGCTTCAGGTTACCAACTGCCTTTCTTATTTGAAAGGTCAATGGCTGCTCTTCAGTTGGCTTCTTGTACTGAAGTTCTTCAAGCCTGTCCATCTGTGCCACAGCTGATTCCTGCCAAACCTGGCCCTGCCCTTGGAATGTGGTGCTTATGGCTACCTTGATTTGGAGTTTGCCTTATGTAATGCGTCAAGGTCCAGTGAACAGGCTTGGAAGGTTGCCGGGGAAGTCTCTCTTGCTCGGAAGCACTGACTGCAGCTCTGAACTCCTGCATCTCTTATGTACTGAACATCAGAGTTGGTGTTTCCGTGTAGCTACAGTCAAAAGTCTGGGAAGGAAGTAGTCCAGCAGTGTCTGTTGAAGGGGGAATTCTGCATGTTCTGCAGTAGAACTTGCGCATATGGGAACTCTAGTCTCTCTGCACAGTTTCTGCATGTTCAGTATCTAAAAATTAAAGTTCCTTTTTCCTCTTACAGGTAAGATTTATGAACAAATTTCTTAGCTGTCTGTATGGTGAAGTCGCATTGATAAAACATGCAAATAAATTTCTGTAATCGGGAGTTTCTGATTAGGAGGTCTGATTTTTCTAGTATTGATTAAGCAGAGTGCTTATTAAGCACATCTGAGTTGCTGCCTTGGTATCCTGCTAGGTACCAGGGCATGAAAATCTATGCAGTGTTCTCAAACATACTGGAAATTACTCTGTTGAAGTGGTGTCATTCCAGCTTTGTCCCTGCTCCTCAGAGGGCAGTTGCCTTGCTGTGTGTGCTGAGGCTGTGGTTGTGTGCCTGGCCTTGAGAGGCAGCAGTGCTCGTCATTCACCTCGGGGGACTGCACAGAGTCCCCTGCAGTGCTTACTGGCAGGAAGGGGGACAGCTGGGTCATCTTAATGTGGGGAAACTTACACTTAATGGCTTTTGGGGGATTTTCGAAGTGTGGTCTGCCTCCACAGTTTCTGGTTGTGCCTTCTGGTTTGCTCAGTTTGCCACCTTGTTCCCTGGCACCTTCAGGGAACCAACAGGTCAACAACCCTCTCTGTCCAAGGGCTGCACAAACACAATGCCAGAGGGGCACGGCAGGATGGAGTCTGACTTACACCTACCACAGTCAGACTGAGAGCTTTCCAACTTCAGAAGCGATTATTAATCCATTGCAGTGCTCTTTGCACTTTACTGCTCTCACACAGACACCTGAACTATGGACTGTTCTGATCCTAATGCACAGAGGATTTATATGATATATGGAAAATCTAAAGCAAGTGTCAAATAGTTTCAGTGTTTTGAAACTCCTGACATCTGATGTGCAGGAAACAAAGCCTAGGCGCATTCATTTGTTCCGGCAGGGGCTGCTGAATTAAACCATAAAGCAGTTCTCTCCTTAGTCAGATTCTTGAGAGCATTCTCTGATAATATCCAGGATAAGGAAGTGCAGGATCACTTGCTCAGGGGAGACCATTTCTAGCTTTGAGAAGTGCTGTTTCTGCTTTTCTCTGCTGAGTGTGGTAATAAGGAGGGCTACTGCTGCATTCTACCTGGATAGGCAAAGGACAGGAATCCTAGAATGTAATGGATGGAAGAAGAGGTAGTCTGGTAAGGCAAGGAAGGCTTCGACTGATCATGTGAATTCATACTCTGTTAAAACTTCCTTTAAATCATGTTCATACTTTAAGATCACTGAAGAAGTGAGCAAAGAGAAAGTTCAGACTGGAGTCCTTTGGACAATAAATCGCAGGGTGGTTTTAGTTTGGATGTGAGTACTCAGCTGCCCAATGCATTCTTGACTTCTCACTGAAATAGTATGTGTGTGCACATCTGTGCCTGCAGAACTGGGCTTCAGTGGTGCATCTGTGCAGAGCTCACTACTTGTCCAAAACTCCCAAAAGAGTTGTATCAAGGCATTTCCTTCTGCACTGCCATAGCATTGAACTCTGTCCCTGAATTCTGAACAGGGAGCACTTCTGAAACTCTCTCAAACTGAAAAATCCTGAGGGGAGACACTGCTGTGCCAGGCATGTGTCCTGCCAGACAGCAGCTTTGGGGGGTGCTCTGTGTTTCAGATCTGTGGCTGTGACACTGGTGGTAGAGGAGCAAGTGACTGTGTGACTCATGGGATATTCTGTATTGGGCCACCCATCTAATTGTGGGCTTCTCTTTCAGCCTTCCCTTTGATCTCACTGGTATTGATTGTGGTCCTCTGTCCCTGGATCTCATCACACAGTGTTAACTTGTGTGGAAGACCTCCCTTTAGTGTTGCTGCTTGTTTTCGTGTTGTGCCCTATGGTGCCCGAGTGAGCCATATGCAGCTTTTCAAAGTGTTCCCAGTAATGACTGCCTGGTATGAAGCTGCCAGGGCAGACAGATCATACTGCAGTCAGTAGGCTATCCTAACATAAATCCTGTCCAAGTAGTGGCCTGCTGTGTCTGGAAGGTGACTCACTGCTGTTGCTACACCCTTTCCCCATGGAGAAGGCATTCCTGCTGCAGGGAGTAGGAGGCCCAGCTTTCATGAGGCTCTATAGCAGCTGAGTCAGATCTCTTGTCAATTCATGTAATTAACAATTAGCTGAGGAAGTACCTCCTGTAAATGTCTTCGTGGTTGTGTCTGTTGGTGGCTGGAGTGGGAGGGGGCAGTCCTGTGGTACCCAAGGGAGATGGCACCTCACAGATTCTCCCAGGTGTATTGCAGCACAAGCTGCTGACATTGCACTCCGTGGAAATTTCCTGATGGAGATGATGCAAGATGCTCTGAGTGAAGTAACCCTGCAAATGCTCTGCTGCTCCAAGCCTACTCATATTAGTATTCCCACAATTAGATAACTGGCCACACATCTGTTTACAAAGCAATATCCAAAATAACATGTTACTGTTTTGTTTCTTCTGCTGTGCTGTGTGTCATGGTTACAGCTAAAGAAATAGAACTGATTCTGTTGCTGAAAGGAGGTCGAATGTTTTTTCCTATGGCTGCTCTAATACAAAGTTGTTTTCACCATCTCAAGCCTTTGGCTTGTAGGTATGAAGCTTGTCTGCTGTCATCTCCTAGGCATCCTGTGTCTGCTAGATGTCTGGGACAGGAATAGAAACATCCCTGAGGATTGGATTTGTTCTTGGTGTGATGATGGTGCTGGACATACCAGTCCCTGTATGTGGAGCATGGGCACTCTGTGAGAAGGGCTGTCCTAGCCTCCCTGGAAGGCCACAAAAAGCTAATCCCGGTGCAGCTGGCACCTCCAGCATGTGCTGTGATGCTGCTGGAGCAGGTGGAGCCCCATCCCTGCAGGCAGCGTGAGGGCTCTGGGGGGGTGGCTGCGGGGCAGGGAGACCTTTGGGCCTTACATGTTTCTGGGGGTGAACCAGCCCCCTTGGACTGGAGTTCAGGCACAGAAGAGCTGCCAGCTCTTCACTAGCTTTGTGCCATTGGAAGACAATAGAAATCAGACATGAAAATTAAAGGCACTTACTTGGTATTGTCCTACCCCTTTGCTTGCCACAGGACTGTTAATTTATCTTCAAAAGCATTCGTGGTTGGTTTGAGCTTTGGAAAGGCTGTTGGGGAATAAAGGAGATTTTTCTCTTGCTGTCATACAGTGACAGAGCTGAGAACAGTCTTTAGGTATATTGAGGAGGAAAATTATCTCTGCAGCATGTGCTCTAGGCCTCCATTAACCTGGACTTCGTGAGAGTTTCAGCACTCCCTGTTTACATCACCATGACAACCCTTCTCCCTGCTGTGTCAGTGTCTTCCTGACAGCACATTCACAGTGTTCCTCCTGCCTGGCTGCCAGAGCTGTACAGAGGAGACCTGGTAGGGACATCCTGTTCCACTGACCTTCATCTTCAATCAGCATCCAATGTGTCTGTCTTAAGTCTTCTGATGTGTCCCAGATCCAAGAAACTTGACTGGGCAGTGCTTCCTCTGAAACTGCGCCTCTGGTGCATAAACAACTTGAATGTTTTCTTGAAAGTGCTTTCCAGGAAAATGTAGAAGCAGGAATTGAGCAGGTTTGTTTCCCAATGCGGTATCACAGACATCAGGAGTGACCCTGAGCACAAAAGTGCATGATCCCCTTACAAGTGATACTGGGACCACTGTATGTTCTGAGAGTCTGTGCTTCATGCTAGAGTGACAAGGGCAGAGCAGTGTCCCTCCTGCCATGTCCCTCTCAGAGGCACCATGTCTTGGTGTACCTTGCCATACTCTGACTGATGGAGGGTCTTCCTGGCAATCAAATCTGTTGAGCAGATAGTTGGAGACCTGCTCCTTGACTGACCCCTTGCTGTGCCCCACAAGTCCAGTGCTGCTCTGGGTCTATGATCACAGTTGGGTTATTTTTGGCTGGTGGTTCGTGTTTCACAAGGCCACTTCAGGTGAAAGCCCTTGCTGGACTAACCCTGAGTAGCTGACACGGTCAGTAGGGTGGTGTAGCTGTTCTCAGCAATCTCTTTGAGCTGAATGTGGCAGAAGCCAAGCTGTTGACTGCCCTGCAAAGCACTGCATCCAAAGATTGGCATTTCGCTGTTCCTAGGAATTTCATCCTACAGCTGGTCTGAGGGTTGGACAACTGGCATGACAGGGAGTGGCTACTTGAATGCAGTAATGCGTTCCAAGCCTAAAATTGTTCCCAGACCAAGTGTGGGGAGATGACCAAGTTGAGGAATAACTCCAGCCTTGGGCAATCTTTGGAGTGTCTAGTTTGGCTGGGATTTTTGGAGAAATGTAGAGGTGAGATTTTTCACAGAGAGCTGATGGCAGTCTGCTCACCTTGGTGTATCGTGGGGGTGAGGTCAGGTTCTGACTGCCAGGAGTTGTTTAAAAACTCCAAGCTGGTTTTCTCCAAAACCATTTTGTCCTTGGTTGGGTAAGGAGGTCTCTGCAAGGAGCAGTTTGGTTTGCTCACTCCATCCTGCCCTTGCAGGAAGAATGTGGCCTGTTTGCTTTAGAGCTGTCCTTACCTCTGGGCTGTAACAGGGCTGGGGGAAAGGGGAAAGAGACGGGTATGGACATGGTTAGCAACAGCCCAAGCACCAGCTTGCTGAACCTCTTGAGTGTGTTCTCCACAGGCTGGTAGCACAGCTCTGGGGCAGGGTTGTGACTCTGAAGACCCGTAGCAAAAGCTCCATGAATACCTATCTGGAACTTCAGATTAAGAGTCCAGCAGATCCTGTGTTTTTGCCGTGGCCCCATTGTAGTTCCTGGTTAGGCTACTTTGGAACTGACCAAAGGCTTCTGTGCCTGTTTGGAGCAGGGACTTTGCATTCCCAAAAAACCCTACTGCTCTTTGTGGTGCCTGCCATGAGAGCAGGTGCCTGAGAGCCCTGTGGAATTGTTGTATGTGCTAGGAGAAGATGAGCAGGAAAAGGGAGCATTGTGGATGGGCTTCTTTCAAGGCTGCTGTGGTGTGTCTTCCAGCAGATCTGGAGGCCCTTCTGGCTCTGGGAGACCAAGTAAACACTGTTTTTCAGGAAGTTCAAAAAGCTGTGCTTCAGCAAGGAGTGGCTTCTTCCAAAAACACCTTTGGTAAACTGTCTCTTGCAGGAATACCTTCAGAACAGTCTGACTGGATCATTCTCATTGCCTTCTTCAAGCCACTCTAAATCACTCATTACCTGCTTCCTACTCTGCCATTGACACCTTGCCATTTAGTGTCATGAGGCAAATGAGGAAAAGCAAAAATACAAGTGCTGAAAGCTCTGCTTCATCTGGTTGGTACTTAGTGTTTACAGGTGAAGTCTTGGGAAGAAGATTTTTGGAATATCCTGCAGAACACCCTGAGACTTCTCAGTTTGGTGTGGATGTTGTTTACTTTGTAGTTGGAGCTACACAATGGGTAAGTTGAAAGGAGTGGAGAGAGAGATCACTCATTTGGAAACAGGAATAAATATAAGAAAGATGGGAAATTAAGCCAAGAATTCTTTTGGCATGTAGCTTCCAAGGCAGGAAAGTGGTCTGTTCTGTGGTGAGCAGGTTCCTGAAAGCAGCAGGGGATGCTCCAGTGACATTTAATGCTTTTGCTGGAGGTTGGGGTTTACTGTTAACCCTCCTTGGAAGACCAGGGAGTCATTGTCACATACTGAATTCCAGGACAGAAGGGAGTAGGGCCTGAGTGCCATGGCACACAATGGTGTACGAACAGCATGACTAAGCCAGTGCTTTAGTTTTGTTGCCTAAAACTAAATCTGTTCAATGGATGTGGCTCTGCACTCACCCCTCCCTTGTGTCCCTTTTCTAGTTATAGTCTCAGATCCTCAGAATATCTTCATGGCAGGTTCTGCAAGCTGGAGGGACCAGGTGAGCGTGGGCGAACAGATTCTGCACCCATGAATGCAGACCTTGCTACCCATATTTGTGGCTGCAAGGTAGTGGTCTGGGGTCTGAACATGAGAGCTTATGGGGACTCTTCAGGCCTGTGAACTAAGAACGTGGTGGTTTGGAGCTTCCAGGAAAAGCAAACCAAGCTGTGAAGATGAAGACTTGGTGGTGGCTGAAATCTATGTAGGTCACAGATATTGGAGCCTCAGATGTGCTTAGAGAAGGCTCTAGGTCCACACCTGGGATTTGTTGAGCTCTTTCACTTCAGAGCTGGAGCCTGCACAGTGGCTCCTTTGTCAAATGGCCTGCTCAATTCCCAAAATGAAGTGTTCCAGAAAGTGCTGGCCCCCTCCTTTGGGGTATCCATTGTTCTGGGAGTACTTGTGATATTTGAAATTCTTAAGGAGTCAAAGCTGGGGACTCTTGGCCTCTGGGAGAATAGTGTGAGCAGTGACACTGGGGACACATGGCACTGTTCCTCTGTACCTCTGCTTGGCTGGGGAGCAAAGTCAGCTGGGCTCTGTGGTATCTGGGGCTTAGTTCCTGTGAGAGCATTCAGAAATCCAATCAATGATCACAGCTGTGCTTTCCAAAGCTCCCTAGCACCCTACCCAAAAGGATTAGAAGGTTGGAATATTTGCTTAATTGCCTGCTCTGACTCTGAGCACTTCCCTTCC
Source organism: Lepidothrix coronata (assembly GCF_001604755.1). Taxonomy (NCBI): domain Eukaryota; kingdom Metazoa; phylum Chordata; class Aves; order Passeriformes; family Pipridae; genus Lepidothrix; species Lepidothrix coronata. The sequence goes on from NW_016690440.1 coordinate 436,504, forward strand.
TCGCCAGATCAGACCAGAATGTGGTGCAGCAGCTGAACCACTGTCAAATTTAATGCTAATGAAGAGGGAGCCGCCTGCTACAGCCTTTCCTATATTTGTTCATGTGATATTTTTTAATCTCATAACTAATGTCATGTTAAACAGTGAATTAGAATATGGAATAGCTTTCTCTAACATGCAAAATTTGTCCTGTGCCTCAGCCAACAGAAGTTTCCCAGCAATTTTAACTTTGATTCTTCAATATTAACATAATGTTGCCACATCTCAGTTTGTACATACTTAAAGGAGGAAATAGCTTCAATTGAATCTATTAAAACCTCTTGATGATTGTAGCTTTGAAGATGTAAATCTCTACTGACTGCCTGACAGCCAATGTCCGAGTGGGAAGAGTGTTGACTAAGGGCTGGAATTTTTGGTAGGGAGATGAGTCCAGCCTGATGCCTTCCCATCTCCCTGGTGAAGAGGCTGTGTTCATTGCTGTCTCCTCAGCTGCTGACACATGTGCTTTCCCTGGCCCTATGGGTACAGGGTGGGGTTTGTTTTCAGCTTACAAAGAATTTCTAGTCATCTGGGTGTGGGGAGGGTTTTTCATAATGGTCTGGGAAAACCGCCTGTGCTGCTCCTGGTGGCATCACTGAATGCTTCCCTTGCCTAAAATAGCTGAAATATCTTCCTGTGAGCAGATTACCTGCATCAGATAAAATTTGGGATACAGTAACTGAAAACTGTGATGCAAATCCTGATGCTGATCAAAGTGATGGAGAAATTTAATTCTTCTTGCCTTGAGGGTTTTTTGGCAACAATGGCAGCAACCTCTGGATCTTTTAGGTAGGCTAGAGAGTTGCTTGCTCTTCTTGGAGGTGGAGCAATCCCCTGGGAGCCCTCTTCGTTGTAGAGGGAGCTCGGCGATGGCTGACATCAGTGCAGGCCTGCTCCTGTTATCACAACTCTGTGTTGACAAGCTGCTGGCTGCCATCAGTGTTTTCAGCACCCTCTTGGCCAGCTCTTCTGTGAACAGTGTTTAGTGGCACACTTAAAATGATAGTAACTCATCCACCCTGCTTCCAGGACTGTCCATCGGTGGGAATGTGCCAATATTGCCTCAGCAACTGGACAGTTTTTGTAAAAGCTTCCATGGACCACAGTAGTGTCTGTGGGCTTGGTTGCCCAAAACCTTTAGGTGCGATTCTGCTGTACAGGAGAAATTCGTGTTCCTGCATCTATTAAAAGATCCTGGACAAAGTGGTTCCTGATGGGCTGCAAGGATGGTCACTGGGCTGAAGGAGGTGTGTGGGAACTCCCACAGAGTAACTGTGCCATCTGTACCATGCTGGACTGACACATGCACCTTTCTGAGAGGGCAGGACTTGGGTTATTGCTCAAGATTCAGCCACTGCCTGTACATTGAGAACTTGTGATGTGTCTCCTTTGACACGTGAGCAGGTGCTTGGGAATGACTTGATTTGGGGTTTAGCAATCGGCATATCCTGAAATAGCACATTTGAGCTGCTGAGCTTTGACATAGACAAGAACAGACTTAGTTTACCATAGTTTCTAAGCCATTTCTAGCCATATGGATTTTGACTGGCTGTGACTTTGAGGAGGCGTGTTGAGATTCCCTGGACTTCTGCAGTGGCAGGGAAGCAAGTTAAAAGCATCCACATATGCCATCCTCTGAGTGATGTGGCAGTGCATGAAGTGAAGTGATGGTGAAGAGAGAGGATATGTTATGAAGTGCATAATTAGCTGGTGGGACTTACTTCTGCAGGATATTCTGGAAACTGCTAGCTTAAAGGAAAACTAGTAAGACCTGCCTAATTACACTACTTTCTTAAACACTTTAATTAATGCTAATACCCTCAGTGCACTTAGAAGTGGCTGTAGTAGTGGGTACACGGAGGATTCGCAGTCATTCCGTAGGTTGGTGTCTCCTCCAAAGGCCTCCCCTGCTCTGTGCAGTTTGCTGCTTTGCAGAGCAGCAGGATAACATCCTTTGGTGGGGAAAGAAGAGGGGGAGAAGCCTGCAATCTTGGGGCACTGGTTAATTCACATCTGGTTCACATTTATTCCCTAATTTAATGTCTGTGCTGCCAGAACCCTGAGCAAACCTTGCAGAAAGGGCGACATTAACAGGGAGAGGAGCACACTGCTGTGTGACAGGAATTATGTGGCACTCAGTTCAACCCAGTGCTCACTTCCCCTGTTATCCATGGTCTGGGATGTCCTGTGTGGTTCTTGCTCTGCACAAGGCCTCTCTCATACAGAGAGAGCCCAAACTAGCCCAGACAAAAAGCTTCAGTGTGCAGTTGGCAGCCACAGAATCTGCAGTCCCATAGCGAGTGAATAGGTGTTTCAGGACTGCCATAGTATGTGTTTAAAAGCAAGGAGGAATAGGGCCTGCAATAAAGTGCTATTCCTGAAAAATATTCTCTGGAATGCCAATCTCTAGATAACTTCAGTTGCCTTTTCTCTCTCCTGTTCTGTTAGCTGGGTCACTCTTGTTTCCAGTCTCCTGGCTGATGGTGTTGGAGCTGCCCTGAGCACTGTATGGTCATGCTGCTGCAGTGACAACCTGTTCATGGTTGAGTCCAGTGGACAGTTCCTTGTGCTAGTCCTAAGCTTTATTTGCCGCACCTGGGTGAGATGCTGCAGGCACGGTTCTCTGGAATAGGAGGATGCTTTGGTGCATTAGCAGAAAGAGTTGTTGCTCTTGTTGTGACAGCACCTTTCAGTGTAGGCTGATACATGGTCACTAAGCTGTGGCCCTTACAGTGCTTGAAAGGGTCCTCGTGTCTCCTGGAGCCCTGCGAGTGGTGGGATGCTGAGCCGCTGACCCTAGGGGGCTCTGTGAGGTGGTGTGTGCTCCTGTCTGTCCAGTCTCACTTTCTCTTATCTGGCACTGGCTGCAGTGACCTGTTCCAGTGGCAGGGTCTGAGGGAAGTGTCTGCTGTCTCTAGAAATCCTCTGTGGCATGGATGGTTCAGAGCTCAGCCCCTTATTGATGACCCTCTGGAGAGGGCTAGCTGCTGTGTGGCCCAGATGTGTAGGCAGGGTATCTGCAGAGCTTCCCTGCCTTCTCCAGGGTCAGGAGAAGTTCCCAGTGACTGTTGCTGTGTGCACAGAAAGGCTTCAGCCCCCCGGCACCCCCACTCTGCTGCAGCAAGGGACCTGTTTCCTCCCCCTGTGGCTGTTTCCACCCAGCTGTGCCTCAGGCCAGGGTCAGAGCCAGCGTGGAGCTGTGAGTGGGTCCTGAGGTGAGGAGAGGGCTCAGTGGGGTGTCTGTGTAGCAAAGAGGCTGCGGGGTGATGCAGTGAGTCTTGCTGGGTTTGGGGGCCCCTTGGCACTGTGGTACCCTCAGTTTTGCACCCCCTGCACAAAGGCCAGTGGGCAGAAATGATGTGTCTGAGAGCAGCTTTAAAGTCCAGCTGGGCTGCTGTTGCCAAGAGCTTTCTACACTTGTGAAACCTGCCATGGGTTTGAATTCCACTGGCATTTCTCTGATAGCCTCTGCTTACTATTCTGTGCCATAGGGTCTGCGTGCCCAGGGATCTGCCTGGGGAAGGGCCGGGTGTGGTCATGGAGCAGCTCGAGCTTCTGGCCTGCCTGGGTGAGCTCTTGGCTGGTTCGGCAGCTTTGCAGGCCTGGCTTTGCTGGTGGGGCCAGGCAAGATCTGGCAGCAGGAGGACTCCGTGGTGACTCCATCGTGCCCAAGCTGGCAGGACAGTCTGTATGCTGCTGGGGACTCTTCTGCTGTCATGGCTGAATTCCTGGAGCAGGGCCCTGGGCTTGGCGGAGACTACAGGAGCATGGCTGATAGTCAGAGATCCTAGGGCTCTGTGGGCTTGGGCTCCCTTTAGCTGTGCTGCTTCACCTCTCTTGGTGTGTTAAGCTCCCAAAGCATCACCCCTTGTCAGGGAGGGTGCTGGGGGGGGAGGGGGGAGAGGTAAGCACAGCCTGAGTCCCAGCACAGAGCAAAGGAACTCCGATCTGGTGAACCAACCCTTCACCCCTCTGGAAAAAGGTGTGTGCCAGCACTAAATGGGCAGTGAGCTGGCAGGTGAGAGGCAAAGGGCCCTGTCCCTGGGGTCCAGGCACCCCCAACCCATCAGAGATGCAATTCTGCTTCCCCTGGGACCATGCTCCCTTGGGACCGTGGTGTTTGTCTTCCCAGTGACTTCTTAAGGCAGAATGGTTGATTTGGGGAATCTTGGTTCTTGTTAATGAATTAAGCCCTTGGGCAGGGAGCGGCAGGGAATGCTCCTTTAGGCCACTGCTCTGTGCTAGCTGGTTTGGAGACCTGCCTGAGTCCCTCAGGGCAGATGGACTCTTGCTGGATTCGTGGCTGGAGCAGGCTGGAGTTTCTTACCACTGTTGCAACTTGCTTTAAAACCCCTGCTGACAATCACTTTGGGGAGGGTGGGGAGAAATCAGTTTTAGAAGCTGCTGCTTCTAAAACACAGCAGCTCCAGTAATAGTTGCTGCAGATGGGTTTGGGAGTGTCTGTGGTTGGCATTCCCTGTAGCATCTGCTCTGTCCCCACTGTCAGGCTGACTCTGCAGCAAGCTGTGCTGAAAGGAGGGAATGACCAGATCTGTCAGATTCTTGGGGGATGTTGTCTGCTGCTTCATGCCTCTTTTAAATTTATGACCTTCTACAAGAGGCTCTTTTTAAAAAAACGAGCTGCGTTGTCTTCCCTGTGTAACAGTTCTCAGTGTATCAGTGCTTATTATCATTTCCCTGTGCAGGAATTCCAAACTGGAGCATCTCAGTGATGCTCAAACTTCTGGTACATGGAAAAATCCTAGGTCTCTCATGTAAAGATATCACAGTTTTCAGCTTTTCCTTCCCTGGGTAGTGTTCCTGCTCCCCCCTCCAAAGTAGAGGGACTGGGTCTCTAATCAGAACTGGCTGCTGAGGCTTGTGCAGCCCGAAGTGACAGGATACTGCCACCTGAGCCCCCTGCCTGCCCTGGGCACTCCCTGGGAGTCACACTGCATAGGGACACTGCAGCTCTCCCTGAGGGCATCTCTGTCATGGGTGACCATAGAACACAAGTGGTTGTACAAAGTATGTTGTGATGGACTTCTGGATGAGAGCTCTACTGTTAGTCTACAAATGCATGACTGATGTTCAGAGAGAGCCTTTAGCTTCTTTATTTGCATTTGACTGCAGCATCTGAGAGATGCTCCCTTGAGTCTGAGGTCCTTTTCCTGCAGATTTGTCCTGTTCTTTCGTTTCAGGGATATGCAGGAGCTTGCTTACTTGGCAGTGGTTTGGCAAGTGCAGGGCCGGCCCTCGTTTCCTAATAGCAGATGGATACATGGGTCCTGCCAGCAGGGCCTACGGGATGTGCAGGAGTGCTGTGACCAGGGTGGGTGCTGGACCTGAACAGGAGCATGAGGTGACGGATCTACCAGCTTTGTGCTTGCTGGAGCAGCACTTGCAAGCGGTTTCCCAGCTGGAAAGCGAAGACCTATTTGCACAGGTCTGTTTAATCCTGTGTTCCTGCAAACATGGAAGGGCTTCCTGTGACAGCTTCTCTTGCTGCACTGGGGAGCTTTAAGGTGTTTGCTTAAAGCTAAAAAATTATTTATTTCTGCAACGAAATGCCAGATTGCTGAAATGCAGCCTGCAATCCTGGTACAGGCTGTGCTAGTGGGGAGCTGAGTGTAGGTGAGGTATGTGTGGGGGTTGGATTGTGGCTGCTCCCAGAAGAGCTTGAGTGGGAGGAATGGTTCTCCTTAGGGCATCTCCCCTCTGTACTTGTCTCACAAGTGAGTTGAGGCTGTTCAAGGGGAAATAGCAACAGCCATTCCAGAGCTGGTTGGGTCAGGAAAAGGGACAGAGGTACAACCCTGAGTGATGTTGCTCATCTTCCATAGCTGGTGGTAGGAACAGCTGCAGTAGTAGGAGTGACACTCCTGCCTTGGGGTGCCAGGATGTGACACCAACCTGCTGCCCCTCAGCTCTCCTTGGTTCCTACTGCAGACGTGCCTGCTCTCGGTATGGCCTCTTTGCTGTGCCCGCTGATGCCACTGTGATGCTCTTGCTTCTGCCTGGAATCCAGGGGCTGATGTGACAGGTCCCATTGCCTGTGGGGAGGGAAGAGGGCAGAGAGCCCGAGGCCTGGTTATCTGTCCTGGGAACAAGATAATTGTAAGATGGGAGAAGCGACAAGCCCACAGTGGTCCCCTTGTCCCAGTTGTCACTCCAGCCATGCCCAAACACTGCTGCTCTGCCTGCTGAGCTGTGCCAGGGCTGAAAGCTGAGGATGGGTAGGTCAGGGAATTCAACAAGGGGAATGTTGAATATCTCCATTGACCCCCTTCAAACTACTCAAGGTGATTTGGATGCACAGGGCTGTAGTGCACATGGATGAGGGCTATTCCCTGATGCTGCTGCTGGGAGGCGCTCCTGGAGAATGCTCTGTCCCCTGACTTAAAGCAGAACCTGGCTTGTGAATCAGCTTTGTGATAAATAAACAGCAGGTACAGTAAGCAAAGCCAAAAGCTGTGGGAGCTGGTGAAGTGTTAGTGTTCCTTTGGGTTATCTGAGGGTTCAAGGGCTCTGCCTGGCTGGTCACTCTGCAGGGCTCTGTGGGCACCATCAGCCCCCGTGGAGGCAGCATGTGATTTGGATAGTGATGTGGGGGAGCTGCTCTCTCCAGGATGCTGCTGCTGCTGAGAGTCAGACTGCAGCGTGGATAGAGGGCTGGCAGGAGAGCCCACAGCCCTTCCCTGGCTCCCCCAACCTAGTCAGTCAGCAGCATTTCCCCATCAGGTGCCTGTTACCTGTGTAGTATCAAGGTGAGATTTTTCTTTTTTCAAAGATCAGTGCTACTAAGATTCATGAAGGGAAACACTGAGGCAGAAGGTATTTATAGCATTTCCAAAAACTGCCTTTCTGAACAAATGCAGCCGCTTGTCTTTGCTTTCCAGGAGTAGTTTTGTTTAACCACCATAAGACTTCTTTTAAAATTTCTCTGGCACTCTAAAGACAGTCATTCTGTCAGAGCAAGAAATGACATCTTCATGGGGATTTCCCATTGTGTTCAGATGGAGTTATATGGGAGACTGACTTTTTACATGGACAGATAGTGATAAGACAAAGAGGAATGGTTTTAAACTAAGAGGAGAGATTTAAATTAGATATTAGGGAAGAAATTCTTCCTTGTCAGAGTGGCGTGGCCCTGGCACAGGTTGCCCAGAGAAGCTGTGGCTGCCCCATCCCTGGGAGTGTCCAAGGCCAGGTTGGATGGGGCTTGGAGGAACCTGGTCTAATGGAAGGTGTCCCTGCCCATGGCAGACAGTGGAATGGGATGAGCTTTAAGGTTCTTCCAACCTAAGCCTTTATGATTTCTGACTTCTATAATTTTCCTGTTCACTAACAAAATTTGGCTAGGTTTCTCATCTGTGCCTCCACCTGGTATCTTAAAGGTATCTTGACATTCAATCTGCAGAATATTCAAAATAGCTTCTCTACAGACCAAATACAGGTTTGAGGAGACCTGTATTCTTTTACCATGGCTGTAATGGCTAGAAATATGTTGTTTTATGAGAAAAATCAGGTCTGAAGGGATTGTTGTGAACCATAAAATCAATCAATGTCTGTATTGTCTTCAGTAGTAATTGTAACTGGGGATCATTTTCACTTCAACTCTCTACAAGTAAAGCATTCTGCAGTTCATTAAAGCTCCAACCTTGAAGTGTTCCTTGAGCTGATGAAAATCAGAGGTCAGGCTTCTTGGAATGCAGCTGTTGCAGTTCCCTTTGCTATTGAAAACTGCCTCCAAACACAGCTCCTTCCAGCGGGGAGATCCTGTGGCAAAGGCCAGCCCAAAGCCATGTGACTGGAATCTCCCGAGGGTTGTTTTATTTAAAAGGCAAATGAGCTTGTCTTGTAGAAGGGATTATTTTGGGGCATTCTGCTTTTCGAGGAACAGAGGTCATTCCTTCAGCTCTTCCCAAGGAGAAGGGGGGATGCACAGAGCAGGACAGTGATAACAATCAGCCCTGCTGATGTTTGAGGGCAGTGGAACTCACTGCACAGCTGACTCTGACTGGGCGCCTTTGAGGTGATTTAACAAAAATGAGGATGGTTTGAATAGGTCCTTGAAGTTCCTGGAATGATTAGAAGTGTCACCGGGCTGTATTGAATCAGCAAGAGCAGTGGAACAACTGGGCACTTCATGCAGACAAACTTGAGGGCAATTATGATATTTAAATCTGAACCCAAATAATTTGGCTGTGATCCTGGTGCTTCTAGGTACTGAGCAGGTAACAGCCTGGTGGGGTGTGAACAGGGGCCTCTTAAGTCAGGGCTGGATTTAGTATTCTCTTATGACTCTATGTATAGTCTTCCAAGAATCAAATGCCTGGCTCTTTGGAAGGACAGGGAGAAGATCCCAGCATGCCCAGCTGTTTTTTGAGGGTCTGGAGGACTGTGCAGTGTAAGGCTCTGCAGACACAGCTCCTCTGCCTGGGGCTGCATCAGTGGGGATTGCCCAAGCCTCCAGGGCAGGTGGAAGGTGCAAATTTGGAAACTCGCTGCTTTCTAAAAATAATGACAGAAGGAAGGCTATAAACAAACATCCTTCCCCCCCAAAATCAGTCATCCACAGCACGTTTTCAATTCCAACAACTTGCTGAAATAAACCTTAGAAGATCCTGTGAGCAGGAATAGCCTAGTCCTGCAAAGCTGGAAGCTTAAGCACAACTTCCACACTTCCTTGTTCTGCACCTTTTTGGGGCGTTTGCTGATGTTGCCAAGCAGACTGAGCTGATGGTTCTGCAGAAGTGTGTGCCTGTTCCAGTACCCATGGGGATTGTAGTTCCACATTACAGCACAAGCTGATTTTAAAATATAACAGACTGTGACCCACAGCAACTCCAGAGCAGATCTATGCCCTGATGCGCTGTAGCCCTTTGGAAGAGTAAGTCAGCAACTGGAATGCTCCTGACTGGTGCAAATGGCCTCTGAGCAAGGAGGGCATGCTACCTGCATTTCCTGTGGAAACACTGGGATGCTGTTGGCTTCCTCAATATGTTTGTCTCTTCCCACAGATGCAAGAAACACTGAACCTTAGTTAAGAGTTGTGTTGAGGGCCAAGGGCAGACTGTTCTAGGTGGGCTTGCTCTGACTTGTGCTTTTGAAACGCATTTAGGGAAGGGGTGTTTTCTGGGTTTGCTGGGCATTCAGAAGTCCTGTTTTATGGTTGTGGAGGGCTTCAGTGGGGTTAATTTGCAATTGCACTAATAAATGCATCCCTAGCTCTTCAAAGCTCCTGATCTTTTCACATTTTTCATTTGCAATGTTTCTTAGAGCCTTAAACTTATAGCTCTCATAGTCAACACTTTGACCACATGTACATGAGCAGGGGTGTGTTTTGTTGGTCACGGGTGTTTCCCTTCTAGCAGAGCCTGTGCTGCCCTTCAGTCAAGTGGGATGGCACAAAGGGATCCCCAGGAACAAGCCAAGGGGGATGCTGCAGTTTCCCTCTGTAAACAGAGCAGTACAAACAGTCTGTGCTGTCTGTTGGTAGGTGGGAGAAGGAATTTGGGTCTGGTTACTGACCCTGAGCACTCCTGATCTCCCCCAGGATCTGCTGCCTTTCTGTGCAGCCGTGCCCTCCCCTTGTTTTGCCTCACTGCACTGTTGAATGTCAGATAGCCATCGATTTCCTTTCCCCAGTTATAGCCCTGTTGGTGTCAGCAGCAGGGAAACCTGAGATGAGCTCCTCATGAAGGTGCCAGCCAAGCCACCACAGTGCTGCCAGCAGTCTGGCCCTGAGCACGGCAGTGTCACAGAGCCCGTGGGTGGCAGGAGACCCTGCAGTTTGTGGGCTGGGCCCTGTCCCTGGCGAAGGACAGAAGCCATATGGAGTAGGGAGGTACTTAACTGAAGGGGCACATGGACATGTTTTCACCAGTTTGAGTGGCTGTGGCTTGCCCTGACCTGGAGCTGCTGTAGCCCTGGTACAGTAACACAAGGCAGCACTGTGTCACTGTCAGGGCTGCTCAGCATCTTGGGGTACAGAAATGCTTTTGGAAACACAGATCTCCTCCTGCCATAATCCCTCCCATTTAGGTTCCTCCTTTGAAGTGTAACTTTAGCTGTTAATACACTAAATGTTGGGATATGTAAATACGGGCACATCCAAATACTGTCAATAAGGCCTGGGGTGGAGCTGTGCGGTTGCTCCACAGGGAATACGGCTCCCAGGGTTGCTTGGGATTGGCTCTGGTCCCATTGGAAACAGCTGAGGCAGCAGAAATCCCCCTCTTGGATGCCCCTCAAGTGTGTTCAGGCTCCACAGACAGGCAGCTGTCTGGACAGAAACAGAAGCTGCCAGGAGGCTCCTGTCACCTGAAACATCCCTTTCCATACCTGTAATCCATTTGGATCAGGTTCATTTGATACTTCTCAGTTAACTGTGCTAAAACTATCCATGGAACAGATTGTCTAATTGTCCTGAAACATCAAAACATCTGTCAGGTGCCCTCCTGGGAGCTGCCCAGGGCATGCAGGAGGTTTGGGGGTGGAGGGTAATGTTGGGGAACAGCAGGTACCTCTGCCTGCCCTTGCACTTCTAAATAGTCAAAGGATTCCTAACAGGGGACTGGTCTTATCTGGTACTAAATTTGTTAATATGCTAGTGGTTACTTAAGGGGTGGAAATGGTAAAATTAAGAGTATCGTTTAATGAAAATTATCTGTATTTGCATATATATATATATATATCAGTCACTGTCCACAGGTTTTGACGAGGTTGTATATGGGACTGGGATGTAGGAGCTTGCAATTTGAGGTGCAAAACTTTACTGAGATCAGGGAATATGGATTGAAGCATGGAAAGAACCTAAGGGAATCCTAGCCCCTGCAGCCATCAGAGCTGTACTAGGAAAACACTTAAGAACTGGTTTTAAGTTTGTACAGCCCTTCTATGGTGCTGGGTGACCTGGCAGAGTTTGAGCTGGTACCTGACAACATCTGCGTGTCAAGGGCCTGGGAAAAGGTGTGCATGGACCAAGATAATGTGTGGGGTTCAATTTGAGGGACAGAATCCCTTTGCTGGAGACCAAGGACTATGGACTGGGGCAAGGAACCAAGGAGAGTGGCAGCCCTGCCACCATCGGAGCTTCCCACATCATTGTACTGCAGTGACTTGGTTTGTCACCGATGTGGGAAAGGGGCTGCCCTGTAGCTGTGCCTCAGTGATGTGCTACCTCACCGCATCCGGGGCAGGGACATATTTCCTTTTCACGTGTAAGGTACAGCTCAGGCCAGCCTGGCTCTCTGTGACCCAGGGTAGTCATGGAGCTGATCTGTTGCCAACCTAGAGCAGCAAAGCTTCCTGCCCAACCTGCAGGACAAAGCCTGGCTGTGCCCCACCACCAAGACAGTGAGGCAAGAGAAGGGTAACCCTGGGCTGACTGGTCAGGGATTCCCCCAAAACCTGCATCCATGCAATCTTTCAGCTCCCTGCCAGGAGAGTGGGACCAGAGGGCTTGGCATGCCAGAGCCACACAGACTAAAGACCCCTTGCGAGAAACCTGGCAGCAGCACCTTTTCCCACTCTGGGAATGTGGCCCTCACAGAAGGTGAAGCAGTGGTGGGGCAGTGCTGTGCAGGGAGGGTGATGGAGCCTCTCTGGTGATGTCCAGAAGCAGGGCAATGTTAGATGTGACAGAGCTCCTCCACACAGCCATGAAGGCTCAGACAACAGCAGAAGCTCAGATCACACCCTGCTGGGCTTCTCCCAGGTTGATTCCAGAGGCCCATCTGCACAACCTTAGAGCAGGGACAGATGATGGCAGGTGGATCACCAAGCCAAGAACCCCTGAGCACTGCCCAGGCCCCTCTGGGGGTTATCCCAGCAGAGCCTCAGCCTCGGTGCTCAGGTCTGACACGTGTCACTGTGAGCCATGGGGAGAAACTGTAGATCTTTCAGACTGAGGAGGCTGCTGGCAGGGGCTGGGATGTGTTATGGGGTGTAGAGGAAAAGCAGTTTGGGATTGTACAGGACTTCATGGGAGACACCAAATGTAGGATAAGAGAGCATTCAGTCATTTGGAGAAGACCAAGAGTGGGAAGTACAGGGTTAAGGGGATAAAAGGGGTCAGCTGTGTGTGGTTAGGTGGCTGGTCAGTGTGTTTGGTCAGTGTGCCCTGCCCATTGCAGCCTGTCCTGGGTGGACAGCAGCTGGAGTGGGACTGTGGCCTCAGGGGCTTGTATATCCCTGGCAGACTGAGGGCCTAAACATGCCTGCAGGATCCACCTTTTACATGTATTTTCATCAGTGGACTTCCATCCTGTCAAGCCAGTGACAGGAGGAAGATGAGGCTGTGGTTGTGGCCAGGTTCATGTGGGTGCTCCTCTGATCTGTGTGGCCAGGCATGTGTGTATCCATACCTGTGGTGGATACGTGTGCTCTGTGCCTGCTGGGCACGCATCTCCAGCCTCGCAGCCGCTTGGAACTGGAGTCATGGAGTAGCCACCCTTGGACTGTTGTGTCCAGGTGGTGTCTTCTCCTTTAGCACATAGCAGACAGGTTTGTCAGGTACTTCAGATATATTCCTACCATCAGCATCTAACATACTTATGGCTTTTTTCCATTTTTATAGGAAAAACTATCACCCTGATCCAGACACTGAAACTTGTCAACTGATGGGACAAAGAACTGAGACACTTGGCTGTTCTAGAACACTAAAACATAGGGTTTAGACAAAGAATATTTTCCCCCCCCGTGGAGGCTTAAACCTGCCAAACCCTGTAGCAGTCTTGGGAGGCTTTTCTATCCCTCTTCTCTATTTCCAGATTTTCACACATCATGGTATTCCTTTTGACTTCTTTTGCAAGCTAGCTCTGGCTCTGCCTTCCGCTTCCCCTATGCTTTGGTTTGGGTCCCCAGTGTGAGCTGCTGGCTGTGGGCTGGTTCTGCTTCTCTGCCTCCAGCTGCTGCTTGGAGGTGCCTCTTGAATGTTGTGACTGACTTGCTTTTTCTTTCTCTTTCACTGTATCTCTTTCTCTCTCTCCAATCTGTCTTTTGCATTCTCCATTCTTCCCACCTCCATCACTGCAGGTTCATCATGCCTAGTGGCATATAAAAAGACTCCACCTCCTGTCCCACCGCGGACCACATCAAAGCCGTTCATCTCTGTCACTGTGCAGAGCAGCACTGAATCAGCCCAGGACACCTACCTGGACAGCCAGGACCACAAGAGTGAGGTGACCAGCCAGTCAGGGCTCAGCAATTCCTCGGACAGCTTGGACAGCACCAGGACACCCAGTGTGACGAGGGGGGGCGTCGTGACTCCAGCCAGAGACACTCCAGAGTTACCTCAGAAAAATGCAACTTTGAAAAGTGACAAAGGGACTCTGACTAGCGAAGAGCCTAAAGTGGAGAATATCCCCAAAAGAAAGCTGTCGTCTATAGGCATACAAGTATGGAGTAGTTTGTTCTCCTTTGTCCCAAGGAATGTCCTTACCCCATCCATTTAGCGTGTGCCTTTTCTGTGACCAAGTGTGCATCTGAGCTCACTTACAATAGCAAGAGACACTCACTGCCTTGTCAGACTAACTGCCTGTGTTCCCGGGGTGAGGGACAGTAGCACCTTCCCATAACAGCCCAGAAAGGACTAAGTTCTTTTAGTACAAATTTAGTGTTTCCGATAGCAGTGGGATCATGTTAACTGAGTGAATACCTCTGAAGAGGCCTCTTGCTGCTGGTCTGCCTGTACTTTGTACTCCTTCCCATCAGCCTGCTCCTTGTCTGCCATGGTTCTAGGGACCTTCTGCTTGACATACACGTGGGATGGGCTGCTGCAGTGCCACATGGTCCCAGAGCTGTAGGCAGGAGGGATCAATTCCTTGCTGTCCACCATTCCCAGCAGATTGCTGCTTCCCTTCCTGGAAGCATTTAAGTCTGTGGAAATCAGTGGAAATGAGCTGTTGATTTTGTGGTCAAATGAGAACCCATGTAAATCCATGCTGTAGTCAGCAAAACTGCATCCTCTGGAGCTGCACCCTCCTCTGGGGACAGGTTTCTTAGTTACAGGTGGCTATCAGCTCTTGTTCTGTCCCAGGTGCTGGTTCAGGGCTGTTTCCTGCAGATGGGAACTTGAGCAGCTTTAAATGTAGGATCTGAGCTTTGAGCCACCGTGTGTGTGCTGAACAAGTTCTCCATCAGCTTTACAGCAAGGCTACCCGGCCAGTGAGGTACAGGTGACAGTGAAGCTTCTCTGCAGGGTTAGTGGGACAGAACACCTGCTGGAAGGGCAGCAAGGTGAGAGAACATGCATTGAGAGGCTGAGTGCCATCTTCTCCTCTTCTCTGAGCTAGTTCCCAAGCCACCTAGATTTCTTTCCTAAAACCTTCTAACCCTCTTATCTGGAGCTGTGGAGGGTGTCAGTCCCTGGGAGAGAGGAAGCAGGGCTTTGCTGTCAGTCTCAATCAGCTCTCTGTCCCCACTTGAATCCCTTGCTTGGCCCTTGCCCATGTGGGATGGCACACACACAGGGACACACGGCCCTGCCCTGCCATGCAGACACAGGTGGGTGGGCTCTTAGAGCAGGTACCTGGCAGCAGCCCGGAGGACACAGCCCTGATCCTCGGGTGGGAGTAGAGCTGAGCAGTAGCCTCATGCCTCTCCTTAGACAACCCTCCCGTTGGCATGTGGTGTCAGCATTGCTCTGTGTGTGTGCAGCACCCCGGTCTACTAATGTGAATTCCAGCAGCGAGTTCTTGTGTCTGTTTTTGTCTGTATTTTTTTTGTTTAATAAGGTTGACTGCCTTCAGCCAGTGGCAAAAGAGGAGCCTCCTCCACCAGCCACCAAATTCCAGTCCATCGGGGTACAGGTAGAGGACGAGTGGCGGTAAGTGAGACGCAACCTTGTGTAGTTTTCTTTCTTTTAAATTGTGCTTCCCCCACTTCTGCTTAGACCTTCTTCCCTGCTTTGTGCCAGTGAGTGGTGTTGAATGGGGCCCATGGAGAGCTCTTCCTCCACAGCACGTACCCACTGCAAAAACCACTTGTTCTGTAACAGCCAAATCAATAGGAGCTTGACATTAAATAAAAAAATAAAAAACTACAAACTGTAATTATAGATGTGCGTCAGCCCTCTTGTCTGAACGGCCGATTGCAGTAAGCAGGCAACCTTATAATTCTGTCTGTCTGAGTGTGTGGTGTGTCTGTGTGTGAGGAGGGGCAGGGTGAGGCTCCACTGTAGGCATAAACCAAATGGATTTCACTGTTGGTGCGGGAGGCTGGCCAGGTCGAGTCCTGCTATTGAATGTTTGCTTTTGATCTCTCTAGAAACAGCCACTCTCGCAGCATGTCCTCCAAACAGGACACAGACTCTGACACACAGGAGCCAAATAACTCCAACTGTAAATCATCTGAGAGAAGCCTCGCTGAGTGCCCCCAGCACAACTCCATTGGTGTTGATGCCACCACCAGGCAACCAGCCAAGCCCTCACAGATTAAGAGAAACCTCTCCTATGGAGAAAACAATGACCCAGCCCTGGAGCCTTCTTCCCTTCCTCCTCCTGACCCCTGGCTCGAGACCTCCACATCGCCATCGGAGCCCACACAGCCCGGGGCCTGCCGGCGGGATGGGTTCTGGTTCCTGAAGCTGCTGCAGGCAGAGACAGAGCGCTTGGAAGGCTGGTGCCGTCAGATGGACCAGGAGACCAAAGAGAACAATCTCTCTGAGGAAGGTGGGTGTTGGCAGCCTCTGAACTGGAGCAGCCTGGCAGCACCTGTGGCTGCCGCA
Organism: Lepidothrix coronata; assembly: GCF_001604755.1. NCBI lineage: Eukaryota > Metazoa > Chordata > Aves > Passeriformes > Pipridae > Lepidothrix > Lepidothrix coronata. The sequence continues at coordinate 452,276 of NW_016690440.1, forward strand.
TCCCTGGAAGTGAGCAAGGCCAGGTTGGATGGGTGTTGTTGGAGCAACCTGGCCTGGTGGAAGGTGTCCTTGACCATGGCAGGGAATAGGAATGAGATGGCCTTCCAACCCAAACCATTCCTTGATTCTGTGAAATTACTTGAAGCCCACAGAGGCAGAGCATGGAGGTGAGGATGGGATAAGGAACACTTTTTCCTTGGAAAGGATAAAGTAGCAAATGGAATAAGAAATAAGGCTGTGATGCAGCATATAAGACGTGCACGGGATGATGTGGCTTCTGACTACTCGAAACTGCTAAAAGCTTAAATGGATTTAATCTTAAAAGAAGTTAAATGGGAAAAGCTTTCAGGGAGGCTGTGGGATCTCTCCAAGCCTCACGCATTACATTCAAACAGGGAAAAGCTTAGCTGGCAGTGGGACAAAATGAACACAACTTTTGAGCTTGTTCAATATGTTCAGTTGATGAACTTGTCTTTATAGGAAAGTGGAGGTTTCTTCATATGGGAAAGCCTCACTGAATTTGTCCTGAATACACCAAAAGCATATGCACAGGGAACACAAGGCCACTTGATATTATTGGGTTCAGTCCCAGTTGGGCTTGTTTCATTACTTTCAAATGAATTGACAAACTGTGGGCTTTTTGCAGTGGGAATCATGCCTATGGTGCATGTAGAGTGACAGGAGTGGGTGACAGGGTTGCAGAGAGCAGGATCTTTGTATGGAGTCTGGGTTTTATGTTTTTAATACCTGAGAAAGGTGAAACAAAGGTGAGGCTCAGTTTTAGCTCACTGTCACTGCTGGGGCCCGGGGAGCTAATGCCTAATCCGATTGCCTTGTAGTGCTGCCCTGGCTGCCAAGGGTGCAGGCCTTGCCAGGGATCTCCCTCAGGGTGACCTGGTTTGACCTGTGGCAGGAGTGCTCTGACAAGGAAACACACCAAGACTCATGTGAGCTGTGACCTCTAAGAGCAATCTGCTGGTAGATCCTGTAACCAAACCCTTGGTGGGTGTGAGTGAGCCCAGCACACGCTTGTCCCACTAAGATTTCCAAACACTCTGAGTTAGCTCAGGTGCAGCAGCAGAGCAGGGGGAGAATGGGGCTCAGCTGGTCCCCGCTAGTGATGGAGCTGCAGGCCCGGGAGTGGGGGAGGCTCTGAACCTGCCTTTGGAAGGGAAGAACCCAAACAGTGTATTTGCACTAATGAGCAGAGGAACGTTGCCATGCCCAAAGGCTGCTTGGAAAACCTGTTAAGAGGAGCATGAAGTCCTGAGTGTCAGAAGTCCTGTCCTCAGTGTGTTAATCCCTGCTGGTACATGGAGGTTGCAGACAGGTCTCCTGCCCTTTGCCACCTTCACCTCGTGCAGGGGTGGAAGAGCAGGATGTGATCTGTGAGGAGGTGCCAGCAGACCTACTAACAGGTGGGGCTGGTGGCTCCTGAGGGGCTGAGGGCAGTTTAAAGAACTTTCTGCCATCTTGGGTGTTGTAATGTTCTCAGCCTGGTCTACTTTTGGCCTACCAGAAGGAGCATTAATAGATGGTAAAGACAAATGTAGTTTCAAAACATCATCTCTCCCTGAGAGCACTTAGTGCCTGAAGATCTCTGAAACTGTTTTTCTAATAACTTGAGTGTTTCTTTGGTTCAGAAACACTGGAGTTTATTGCTGCAATTAATACTCTGTTCAAATGAAGTCTTTTTCTTTTTTCCTCACCCACAGTCTTAGGAAAAGTCCTGAGTGCAGTGGGCAGTGCACAATTACTAATGTCACAGAAGTTCCAGCAATTCCATGGCCTCTGTGAACAAAACTTGGTGAGTCTGGATTTGTCTCTTCTGGTTTCTGAGAGGGAATATATCTGCTTCAGCAGCACTACAGGAACATGGTGAGGTATTAACAGGCTGCTGTCACTGAAAACAAGGGCAGTGCAGCTGTAGCCTCAGGTCAATGCCACGGTGGGTGAGGGCTGGCTTAACCTGCTGCTTCTCAAGGGCTTTTTGGGGTGAACTGCTGAGGTTTGGCTAAAGAGGAGGGACTGTTTGGAAAGCCTACTCTTGACCAGATATGCTTCCTTTGTGTGTAGATGATGTGGTTGGTAAAACTGTCCCGACAGGATTGTCACACTGGTCACACGGCACTAGGAATCGATTTCTGCAAAGGGAATGTAGGGGTTTGCCCTTGTTCAGAGATGAACAGGGCTATTGTGGACTGATGGAATCTGTGGGTTTGTTTTCCCCTCGAGCTTTATGGATTTTGCCAGCTTTCTCAGAGGTGAATTCCCCTTTACATGTAAAATAATCCCAGAGAAACATGAGAAGGAGAGGGTAAAGTGCTGAGCATTTGCCTGCTGATCTCTGGCTGATCACAGCTGAGCAGCAGCACCACAGGCTGCCAGGCTATCAGCAGAGCTTTGTGCTGAGTTGCTCCAATGTGATCCCAGGCTTTCCAGGGCTGACGATGGCAGTTCAGCTGTCTGGGTACTGGGAAAATCCTGTTCCTGGAAGAAATTTAAGCTACTTAAAATTTTTTTACCCTAGCCTGAGAAGTACTGGTGCTTTCACATTGTTTTGGGGGGGAATGGAGCAAAGTAATTTTGCTCATGAAAGCTCTGTTTCGCTCGTTGGAGTGCTGTACATCTGCATGTGAATTCTCCAGGCATCAGAGCTGTGTTTGTGTTGTGGTGTGTCCACTTCCATTATTTCCCACCCTGAAATCAGGATCTCTGTGTTCTGGCTTTGATTCCCATGCTGGGGACCTTCAGGTGGGGGTTCCTGCTGTGGGATTAGTGCCAGCAGAGTGTGTCTATCTGAGGGCTACTCTTCAGGCTGCTGTAGAAGTGCAGTCAGTACCTCTGCTTCCTGAGCTTGGCAGAAGTGTTTTGGGCTGTAAATGATGACTTTGGGTGTCTGCATGCTCAGGGCTGGTGTCTCCTGTGGGTTCTTGATGGTTTTGGTTGCAGGCAGGCGTGAAAGGGTAAAAGGTAAAATATGGTTGCAGGCTGCTCTGCTTGCAGGAAGGTATATTTGTTCTCAAAGGGGTTTTTTTAATGCTTTCCCTTCTAGAACCCTAATGCCAATCCCAGACCCACAGCCCAGGATTTGGCTGGATTTTGGGATCTCCTTCAGTTGTCCATTGAAGACATTAGCATGAAGTTTGATGAGCTGTACCACCTGAAAGCAAATAGCTGGCAATTGGCAGAGACACCAGAGAGAAAGGTGAGTGTGGGGCACTGGAGAGTGGCCAGAGCACCTTGCAGACAATTTTGGGTATCTATTTCTGTCTGCAGACAGATGCTCTCAAGGACTTCTGCCATCTGGCACTTGTATGGTCAAGAAGCCATTCTTCTTGAGTAAAATTGGGAACAGTTTTGTACAAGGGGAAAAGCTGTTGGGATGGAGAGAGCCCAGAGTGGTGAGCAGTGCTGCAGGGGCCTCCAGTGTTCCCAGCAGTGGGTGAATGGGTTTAACTATTCCTAGTACCTGAGTAGTGTAGAAAACAACTGGAACCTTTTGAAAATGCAGAAGAGGTGGTGTCCCTGGCTCTGCAGGTAAGGGTAGAAGGACTGTGGCTCAGGGCAGGGCAGCATATTAAAATTTTGCAGTTCCAGATCAAGTCATGTTTTCGTGCCGCCTGTGCTGTGCTCTGACCTCCAGCTCAGCCAGACACAACCTCTGAACTCCAGGCCACCTCAGAAGGCCCCTGTACCGTGGAAGCTGCGTGGAGCTGTGTCGGGGGAGGTTTAGGTTGGATATCAGGAAAAGGTTCTTCCCCCAGAAGGTGGTCAGGCACTGAACAGGCTCCCCAGGGCAGTAGTCACAGCCCCAAGGCTGCCAGAGGAGCGTCTGGACAGCACTCTCAGGGACGTGGTGGGATTGTTGAGGTGTCTCTGCAGGGCCAGGAGTTGGACTCGATGATCCTGTCTGTGGATCATCAACCTCTGGGTTGTGGACTCCCTGTCGATGGAAGTGTTCAAGGCCAGGTTGGACGGGGCTTGGAGGAACATGGTCTAGTGGAAGGTATCCCTGCCCATGGCAGGGGGGTGAAACTGGATGATCTTCCAGCCCAAACCATTCTGTGATTCCACGAGTCTCGTAGGTCCTTTCTAACTCAAAGACATTCTACGAGTCTGTGAAATGCAAAATGGCACATCTCTAGAAACTGGGGCAGCTGGTTTTGAGGTGTGTTTTGCTCAAGAGCTGCTCCTGCTTCTCTCCCCTGACACTGGATCTCACTGCTCAGTCCCTCACACCTAAAGTCCCCACCAGGTCAGAGCAGGCGTCTGTCTGTGCATGTTTATTTTAGATTTGGGGTTTTCCTTACTGTCTCCCTAAAGGAAGAGAAGAAACCACCCCCTCCAGTGCCAAAGAAGCCGGCCAAGTCCAAATCGCAGCTGAACCGGGACAAAGGCTCCGACTCGGACAAGCAGCGGCAGGAGGCGCGGAAACGGCTGATGGCAGCCAAGCGCGCAGCGTCGGTGCGGCAGAACTCGGCCACGGAGAGCGCCGACAGCATCGAGATCTACGTCCCCGAGGCACAGACTCGCCTCTGAGCCACGGGCAGAGCACGGCACCGGGTGGGTTTTATAAGTCATTAAAAAGGAAAAAAAAGGTTCTCTTGAAACTAGTGTGATTTATTCAGTCTAGAGACAATGAGCCATCCTTGAAAAGGGCTCCTGAGTTGGCTTTTTTCTCTCAGCTTTAAGTAATGAAGATTTTAACAAAAAAAAAAAAAAGAAAAAAAAAAAGAAAAGAAAAAAATGCCCCTCATTTTCTCCCTGGCTGTGGTGTCACTGAATGGACTGGACAGACTCCTGGGAACTCCAGCCCCTCGACCTGGAACTTCAGTCTTTTTACTTGTTCTATCTCATGAAAATTATTAGCTTGTTTACAAGAAGAGGACAAGAAAACATGAAGCCTTGAGCACTTGCCATGCTGTATTCTTTCTCCTCCTTAGATCTGTTTTGCCCTTCTCATCCTTTATTTTTCCTTCCCCCTGCTCCCTTTTTCCCACCCTTTGCATGGCTTCACTTCCCATGTTCCAAACCCCCCTTCCTGCAGAGAACACCCACTGGTGTGTACTCCTGCTGCACTCTGCCAGCCAGCAACCTTCCTCGGGGTTTGTGTTCCTTGGGATGGGATATTGGGGTGGGCAAGGACTTGGGGGCGGGGGGTTGTATCCTCTGTTTATGGGAGGGAGAAGATGCTGGGGCCTGTAGAATGTACAGAGGGGTTGAAATGCAGCCCAGAAGCAAACGTGCAATAACTTGGCAAGGGGGGAAGGGACAGCGAGCAACTGATCCTGAGAGCTGGACCTTCCTCCAGGCATAGGAGCGGAGCTGAAGGACCACAGAACACAAGCCACATCACTTCGATTTTTCTTCTCATCCCTTTCCCAAGTTACCTCCCTTGAATTGCTTGTTGAGAAAGAAGCTGCTGCACTGGGGGACCTGTTTGAGTGGGTGGGGCCGGGGGAGGGCAGGGGAGCATCCTGGTGCTGGGGTGGGTGATCTGTGTGTGTACAGAGAGGGGGGCAGGGGCGGCCACCGGCCTGTACGATGTGTACATATGCACATATACACTTAGTAGTACCTGTATAGTAATTCCTACACACGTATACCTGCCCACGCACACCATGCAGGTGGGATACACCTAGGTGAGGGTGGGCCGATGTATAGCATATATTTTTACATGTACTATATCTAGATGTGTGTAAAAATATATACCCTGTGTGTAAGCAGATGACTATTTTTTCCTTATCTCCCTGCTCTCTGGGTAGAGGAAGGATTGCTAAATATTTTTTAGCCCGTTTTTCCCTTTGTAAGTCTCCTTTTCTGGCTTCTCGGAGCCAGAGCTGCCACTACGTGATTCTTTGCCACCCCCTCCCACTAAAGGTTTTTGTCCCATCCTGAGGGATCTTGCTGGGGATTTTTTTTTCTTCACATGTTTGAACAAGTTGGGAGATTGTATGCTATTGTCATGGGGGTGGAGGTGGAATCCCAGAGGTTTCAGTGAGAGTGGTGGTGATCCAGAAGGCAAAAATTAAATAAAAGTGAAATCCTGAATGCTGTCTGAGCGTTGTGTGCTGTCCTGGGTTGTCCATGAGATGTTTCTGCCCACAACCCTAAACTCTGAAACATGGGGCTGGATTCCCATCAGAGGTTGGCCATGATGTGATTCAAATTCAACACTGGGTTGAGGTGGGGGTCAGGCTTTTCTCACGGAACAAAGGACAGGACAAGAGGAAACAGCCTCAAGTTGTGCCAGAGGAGGTTGGATATTGGGGAAAACTTCTTCATGGAAAGAGTGGTCAGGCCCGGGCATGGGCTGCCCAGGGCAATGCTGGAGTCACCATCCCTGGATATGTCCCCAAGGTGTTCCCAGGTGGCACCTGGGGAGAGGGGTTAGTGAGCACAGGGGGATTTGGTTAAAGGCTAGACTCTTATCTTGGAGGCCTCTTATAACCTTAATGATTCTGTGTGGGTAGAAACACTTATTTTGCGCTTGGGTTTTTGGAAGGGTTGCAAAGATGCTCTTTTAGGGAATACCAGGGAAATGTGATTTTTTTTTTTTTTTTTACTTTTTAAATTTTTGTTTTATTTACTCTTCCCAAAGTGGCTGAGGCTGCTGCTGGGAGCTGTCCTTGAGAGCTGCCCCTTTCCAGGGTCAGTGAGCACCAGCCCAGCCCCCCAGATTGTTCAGTGACAGTCACAGCCCTGGGCTGGGTCGCTGGGTGGGCAGCGGGTTGGGAGCCTGGGGGAGCTGTGCCCACCTGACTTGTTTGTTTGCTGCCCCTCAGAGAGAAGAGCTCCCAGGAGTGCAGAGAGTGGGTTATTTACCCTAAAACCAACCAGAACTGCCCCTGGTCTGATCTGTGGAAGGGCCACATCCCAGGGCAGGGGGACACGAGGCTGTTCCTCGGGGTGGGGTGGGCAGGGCAGGGTGGGGTCCTGCCCCCTGCGCAGCCTCACAGGGCCCGAGTGTTCGTGCCCTCTGTGGTCACGCTGGGTGTGATGGGCTGGCAGAGCGCAACCCCCCATGCGCCCCGGGCTTTACCTGCTCACCTGTGTGGTACCTGTGTGTTATAGATATCATTTATATTAGTTGCATAATAATAAATATAAATAATATTTATGTGTTTATATATTATTATACAGTATCATGTAATTTATATTAAAATATATTAAATATATTAAAATTACCTAATCCCTACAGCTTCATAAATGCTCTTACATATGTTAATTACATAACTATATTAAATTACATATATATGCAGTACATACATATATACATACAAATACAGGGATAAAGTGTTACATATATAAATAAATGCATAACATATAGAAAAAATGTCTTACACATATTTAAACACGCGGTAAAGTGTTACATATATAAATAAATGCATAACATATAGAAAAAATGTCTTACACATATTTAAACACGCGGTAAAGTGTTACATATATAAATAGGTGCATAACACATAAACAAAAAAATTGTCTTACACGTATTTAAACACGCCCTTAAATGACAATTCCACTATCACGTATATAATTCTTATCTGAGGCCAGAGGGAGCACCCAGCCAATCACAGGGCTGCCTGAGATCACGTGGGTACCCTAGTGTCACGAGATGGCTGCCAGCCAATCACAGAGCGGCATGACGTTTCACAAAATGGCTGCGCCCTATCATAAGATGGCGGGCGAAACAAAATGGCCGCCTCCAGCCGACACGGGGGTGTGGCCTTGTGTCAAACATACTTCCGGGAATAACTCGTGGGCGGGGCGACTGGTCCTGCCAACCAATCACAACACATACCTAGTTGCAGGACAAGGCCAGCTCCGCCCCGAGGGCCCCGGGCGGGGGAGGGTCCGGGGGGAGTGGGGGGGAGACTCAGTCCATGTTCCGGGGTGTACCCTCTCCGTGCCCGGTCCCCGTCCCGGGGTGTGCCCGCCCCGTGCCCGGTCCCTATCCCGCTCCGTGCCCCGGCCGGCGCTGCAGCCCCGGGCTCTCCCGGCCCATGAGCCGCTGACACAGCGGCTGTTCCGCGGGGCTCCCCCGTAGCGCCTCTTTAGCTGTGAATGCACGTGGGCCCCGCGGCACCGGCCCCGCACATTCTACTCGGGTGCCCCCGGTCCCCCCCGTCAAACCGGAGCTCGGGAGCCGGGCTGGCGCCTCCCCGGGAGGCCATTCCGGGACACGCTCCCGGGTGATCCCGGCAAGAGGAGCCGGGTGGGTTTTTGCTGCCCCGGCCACACGTGCGGGGCTCGGGGACCCTCGGGGGGGTCCCTGCTGCTTCGAGGCACAGCCTCAGTAATGGGGGTGCAGCTGCCAGGGAGGGGGACCCGGGGCCTGACCCACCTGTGGGTATTTTTGGGGCAGTGTTGGCAGTGATGTAAGAACTGTGAAAGGCTGGGAGAGCTGGGGGTGTCGAGCCTGGAGAAGAGCAGGTTTCAGGAGACCTTACAGCCCCTTTCCAGTGCCTAAAGGGGCTCCAAGGTGGCTGGAGAGGGACTTGGGACAAGGGCCTGGAGGGACAGGACAAGGGAGAATTGCTTCCCAGCGCCAGAGGGCAGGGTGAGGTGGGATATTGGGAAGAAATGTCACAATGTGAGGGTGGGGAGGCCCTGGCACAGGTTGCCCAGAGAAGCTGTGGCTGCCCCATCCCTGGAAGTGTTCAAGGCCGGCTTGGATGGGGCTTGGAGCAACCCGGTCTAGTGGAAGGTGTCTCTGCCCATGGCAGGGGGTGGGTCTGAATCGTCTTTAAAGTTCCTCCCACTGCAAACCGTTCGATGATTCTTTTAAGTACGAAAGTGTGGCATTAACGAGGCTATTGAGTGTGCCCAGGGCTGGGACAGAGTAGGGCCCCTCCTGCCATCACACCGGTCCCAGCTGCTGCCCTGGAAGGTACTGAGGGTGGGATAGGTCAGACCAGTGCCCCTCTCCCCTGTAACGTCACTCAGTGCCAGCCGGGCCCCATCGCCCGCAGCGCTGTGTCCTGACCTCTGCTGGGGCCAGGGGTCCCTTCCCCATGGTGGTGGGTGCAGCTCCCCGAGGCTCTCCCTGTCGTGTCTGCAGGTCCCCAGGGACTGATGGCTTGCAAAGGCACCTCTGTGCAGCTCAGGAGCCCTGAGGTGCTGCTTGAGGCCACAGGACAGGCAGCAGAGCTGGGGGGTACCAGCTGTGGTTCCCCCAGCTATGACCATCTGTCACTTTGCAGCCCCCTGAGGTGGGCTGCAGACCCTGCCCTGGCTGAGTCCCGGCTCCAACCTCCCATTCCCCATGGGAACATGCCCCATTCCACATCCCTCACCACAAGCACAAAGCACCAGTGGCCCATGGAAGGTGGGGGACATCCTGGTGCTATTCCTGACACCATGGTGGCCCAGGGGTTTCCCTGGAGCTGCAGGAGTGAGGCCTGGCTGGAGGCCTGGTGCCTCCATCCCTGCCCAGCCCCCGCCCAGAGCTCGGGGGGTCACCATACAGCCCAGGAAGGGGTGAGAGGGCTGCAAGGGGCTGGGGCTGGCACCCCCACCATGCCAGGGAGCTGTCATGGACTGCAGCCCTGTGTGTGCAGGGCTGGTGACCCCTGGGGCACCCTGAGCCCCCCTTGCTGCAGTGCCTGTGCTGCCGGCATGTCACAGCCCTGACAGAGAGAACAGGACCCAAGGGAACAGCTGGAGCTGTGTCAGGGCAGGGTGAGGTTGGATCTCAGCAAAAGGTTCTTCCCCCAGAGGGTGGTTGGTCACTGAACAGGCTCCCCAGGGCAGTGGGCATGGCCCCAAGGCTGCCAGAGCTCCAGGAGGGTTTGGACAATGCTCTTAGGGACAGGGGGGGATTGTTGGGGTGTCTGTGCAGGGCCAGGAGTTGGACTCAAGGAGCCCTTCCAGCTCAGGATCTCTGACTTCTGGCAGCAGTGCGAACCTTTGGTCCGTTCCCTGCCTGCTGTGGCAAAGCTGGTGGGAGCTGCTGCTCTGCGAGACCCTCACACCCCTCCCAAGGCTCCTGCCCCCAGAGCTGTGCTGGCTTACCTGTCCCTGCCAACCAGGAGGAGGGAAGACACAAACACACCAACTTCTGCTGCTGCCAAATGCTTCCTGGCTCCCAACACCGGGATCAGACCCTATGGGAAGTGAGCATATACGTGAGTCCAAACGACAGTGGGATGGGCACAGAGCTGTGCCAGGCACTGGCCCCATATTCCCACCCCATCAGTGTTCCAGCTCCAAAGCTCCTTTGGCTGAGTGTCAGCATGTGTGGGCAGAGCTGGGGGGGGGGAGGATCAAGTGAGGCACTCACAAATGACACAATCCAGTCTGACGCACAGCTCGTATTTTAAAAAAAAAACAACCAAAACTAAAAACCTTTTATTTGACAACAGAAAAACAAAGAAAAAGATATTTACAGTAGGGTTTTTTTTCTCCATAATTTCATTCCAATAATCCCTGCCCTCACCACTCTTCCTGGTCCATCCCACAGCAGCAGCACCAGCCCCTGGCACAGGCACAGCCCTGGGGGAAGGAAACCATTTTGGTTTGACTGGGGTAAGATCAGGGGGAGGAGGCCAAAAAGCCTCTCCCTCCCTGGGTGGAGGGACAGGGCTGCAGGGGGGTGAAACAAGGGAGGGAGTCAAAATTCAGGGCTTTCCCCAGAAAAGAGACAGAGGGCAAAAGCTGGTGGTGAGGAAAGGGATGGCCACAGGCACACAATGGGCACCACTCACCTGACGTGGTGCCCTCTGCCCAGTGCTGGAGCCAGAGCCATCCTAGCACTGCATGTGGCCAAGGTGACACACCTTGGGAAGCCTTTCAACAGCCCCCACCAGCACTGGGGATCCCCTCTCCCTTGGCACCTTCTTTCTGAAGAAAGGGGGGGTGGCAACACCAGTCCCCCAAATCAGTGCTTTTCCCTTCCAGCTCCATCACCCCCAGTGCTGCTCCCCCAACACCGCTGGCTCCAGACACTGCATAGCACCAGGTCCTGCAGCCCTTTTCAGCTCTAGTCATGCCACTCATCAGGCTAATTACCTGTGATTAGTGCTTCTCAGGACAGGTAGCACAGTGCATACACAGCACTATTAACTTACATCTTAAAGGAACCAGCAATGCCTGGGCCCTGGGACCAGCACAGCACCCAGGGACAACAAGAGATGCCCAGCCAAGAGCTGCCCCAGAGCCCAAAAATCACCCCAGGCCAGGCTGGGGGGGCCCAGGAGCTCCCAGCAGACACCAGTTTGTCACTAGAGGTCCCCAGCACGGGACAGCCACACTGGGAGAGCGAGAACAAGAGGGAGGGGACAGGGAGCAGCAAATCCATCCTCAGCCTTCCCAGTGCAGCTCATCAGCACTTGGCTATGAGGTCTCGCAGGAGCCCTGGGCTGCACTCACCAAATGCACTGGCCATGCCCGCAACATGCCCCTTTCCAAAGGTTAAAAAAAAAAAAGAAAAGAAAAAGAAGTTGGTATAAAATTCCCAGTCTCAGCTTTGCTCAGCCTGCTGTCAGCACCTTGCAGGCTCAGCAATGCACTTGCTGCTCTGGACACAACGTGCGCACATTCAGCAGGAACTCAAGGGAAACATGGGGAAGTTGTGGAAATGCTTACAGATGAAAAAAAATAATAATCATGTAATAAATCACAATTAAAGGGAAAATGTTTCAACAAAACTTGCTAAACAGCACCACAGAGATTTCTACTGACAGCATCCAGAACACCCTAAAATGGAAGAGGAGGGTCCCATTTTTATCATGTGATAAAATACCAGAGACTCCAGGTTTCCAGTTCATCTGTACTTCGCCCTTCCCTGGGCAAGGCAGGGCTCCTGGTCAGGACCAGGAACCAGAAAGGGCCCCCCAAAACAAAAGGAAAAAAAAAAAGGGGGAAGGGATCAGAGATTTGGGAGACAAAAAAGCTTTTCATCCATAGTCCTTAAAATAGATACCAACACTTAAAAAAATAGGTTCTCTCTTTCTCCTCCTGAAAAAATGGTGCTGGCTGGACCCTTGTTTGCAGGAGAGAGGAAGAACTCAGCAGGTTTTCCAGGGGAGCTCCATAGTGACAGCTCCAGCAGCGAGGCAGGGACAGGTCAGCACTGCTGCAAAGGTCTGGTCACAACTGTCACCTGGGGCACCACCCTCAGCGGTCAGCGCATCTCCCAGCAGGAGGATGGTGTGATGGGACAGTCCTTCTTCTCCCCTCCTTGGCTGACAAGAGAGACCAGAGCCCCCCGGGAGGCCAGAGTCCACTTCTGGGATGGGCTGGTCGGAGGTGCACGAGGCTGGGAGAGTCAGGCACCCCCAGGGAAGGGCGCCCTGCGGAACCCGGCCCGGGGGTTATTTGGAGGCTCCTGGGGGCTCACTGTGGGGAGACAGGGGCAGCTGCCCACCCTGCCGCTGCCGCTCCAGCTCAGCTGCCTTCTGCAGAGCCACCTCCACCAGCAGCTGGAAGCTGCTGAAGTCGTCACTGAAGAGCTCAGGGGGTGTGGGGGGTGGCGTGTTGAAGAGTCCGGGGGTGGGGCTGGCAGCCTCAGCCCGCGCTAGCAGGGTCAGGGTGCTGCTGGTGGCACCCACTGGTGCTTTGGGGACAGGGTCCAGCTCTGCTCGTGGCCCAGGAGGCTTCTCCCACTTGGGGCTGTGGGTGCTCACCACCGCCAGCGCCTGGGCCGGGTGGCACAGTACCTGTGGGCACACCGACATCGACAGCACCTTGGAGGCCCCCACGGGAGGGACCACCAGCACCCCGGAGCCAGCCCCCCGCGGCAGGGCCACGTCACCGGCTTTGCCCCCCCGGCGGGAGATGGTGAACTGGTTGGGGTCCTTCCCATCCTTGCGCAGCATGTCCGGGAGCAGCCGCCTCCGGGCATTGATGAACCAGTTGCAGATCTGGGAGGAGAGAGGAACACAGTGGGGTCAGCCCGGGGCTGCCACATGGGCACAGCGCTGGCTGGAGGGTTGCAGCCCCAAGTCAAGCCAGAAGCAGCTCCCCCAGATCCAGCAAACAGCATCCACACACCACACCTACCACAGGTCCACCCCCAGCTCAGCACCTCCTTCCCGTGGGGCTCCAAAGAGGCAGAACTACTGCTGGCACCCACGGAAACCCCAACACCAGCTGCTTCCTGCCTGGCACCGCCAGCCTAGGCAGCCCCTTCCTCCCTGCACCCCTGTACCGGCTGCCCGTGGTGCAACGCTCCCCCCAAGCCCTGCCAGCCCACCCTGCAGGGACTGTGCCCCCACAGCACTGCTGGCACCTTCTCTCCATTGCAGCACAGAGTGAGCACAGCCTGAGTAGCCTTGGGGCCCAGCCACCCTGCAAGCTGCAGTGGCTCCTGAGCAGAGCTGCCCCCCAGGGAAGGATGGGTTCAGTGCTGATCCCACAGCACAGCCCCAGAGTCCTGGCCCCTGCCTGTGCCCAGGTTCAGACAGGTGAAGCGGGCACAGCTCCTGCCATCGCCCCAGCCAGTGGACTTGGCACTGCACAGAGCCAGCTCGGAGCCCATCCTGCAGGTCCCAGGCTGGGTACAGTTCTTCCTTCTCCAGGTGACCCATCCAGGAGCTTGGCAAGCCCAACTGTTTCCACGCTGATGCCAGTGCCAACATGCTGCCGACCTGGACAGGAACACTGAGGCTGCATGGATGGAAACCCTAGAAACCATCAGCTGATGGAGCTGCAACCCCCCACCCTCTAATGGGGCCAGGACAGTGGCTGCACAGACACCTTCCCGTGCCTCCTGCCCACAAGCAGCGGCACAGCTCACGGCAAAGGTTCTTCCAAACATTTGCACACCACAGAGGCTGCACCTCTGGTAGCTCTTCGGAACCTAGCTGCCATGAATTCAGCCTCAGCCATGGATTGTTTCAGCATCTTTATATAAAATGCTACATTAAAATAACTGCCTTCTTCCTAGAAAACAGTTAGAATAGAATAAATCAGGGGGAAAAATGTTTGATCTTTCCTAACTCAACAGCTATGGGAAATATTTCCCTCAAAGAGAGAGAACTTGCCACAGCTTCAATCACAGCAAGATTTCAGTTGTCCTTTTTCTGTCCTTAAGACAATATTTGGCATTAAAACTCTCAAATGCACCAGTCTCACTTCCTTTCTCCTTCCAAACCTCCTCCCTTGCAAGCCTTAGCTGAGTCCCCGTGACATGATCCTATGATCCCATGAGCATCCACCACTGTGATCCCCAACCAGAGGGCTGCACTGCCAACAAAAACCTGACCAACTCCACAGTGCTGAGAACTCCCTAAAACCCTGCCTGTCTCCCCCACCATGCTCCTTCCAGCATTCAATTCTCATTGGGGAACATAGCACAGAGATGGGCACACACAACCACTGGTGTCACCACATGGTGTCACCCACCCAGGAGCTGGCTTATGCTCCGGCTGGGACCCTTTGCCCAGGGGTACAGGGCAGCCCCCTCAGGGGCACATGCTGGCTGTGGTGGTCCACGGGGGCAAACAGTAGCCAGCACATGGCAAGGCCACACCTCAGCATAAGCCCACACATGTGCCAACCCCCTCTTGGGTCCCACGGGGCTCAGGGCACAGACAGTGCCAGTCCCACTGCTGCCACAAGCCCTGGGGTAACACCATGTGCCAGGCACTGCCATACCTGCCTGGGACAGGACAAGCCCAGATTCTTACAGCTGCAAACCCACTGCTGCTCTGCCACCACTCTGCCTCGAGCCCTCCCAGGAGTTCCAGCCTCTCCTGGGAGCAGCTGCCCGACACACACCTGTGGCACAGCCAGCACTTACAGAAATACATTAAAATTAATAAGCGAGTTTGCCTTGCTGGCCAGGAAAAGGGAAAGCAGACAGCCCTGCCTGCACTCCCGTGTCCGGGCTGGCTGACTAGGACTGTGCTGAGCCACAGGGACAGGAGCCAGAGGTGCAGAGGAAGCTCCAGGAGTCCAGCTGCAAACCCACTGGCCCTTGCCTGCTCCCCTGCACTCCTTTGTATCCCTAGAACCACAGAACTGAGCAAAGCCCCCGTTCATTTCCCCCCTGCCAGGCTGGGAGAGGGAGAACAGGGCTCAGAGCACACAGGGCTGCGCATGGAGCACAGGGACAGGCAGCTGCAGGCAACTCTCCCAGACACTCTAACCACAAGCAGGGAGCACACCAGAGCAGGAAGGAGAAGCACTACTCACCCCCAGGGCTGGCCAGGGCTCCTGCCTGCGCACCCATCATGGTACCACAAGAAGAATATCAGCCAGGAGCAGGACAAAGGGACTCCTGCCCAGGAGTCCGCACCTGGGCTCCTCTTAATACAACTGGGGATGCACATGCTCCCACTCTAACTGGGGTCGGGTGAGCCAGCCAGTACTTAACAGTGCACCTGAGCTCAAAGCCCAGCCCAGCCTCTCCCTCCTGGGATGGTTAAAATCATAGAACATGGTGAGTTGGAAGGAACCCATGAGGCTCATCAAGTCCAACTCCTGGCCACGCCCAGCCTCAGGACTGTCCCCTGCCCAGCTCTGTTCGCAGGGGGTGGTCACCCTGGCCTCTGCTGGGTGTGTCCAGGGGAACAGCATAAAATAGCACCCCCCAAAACCCTCCTACCTGTGCAGCTTTTACTAACAATAAGGTATTGTTCAGCCTGTCCCCACTCCAGTTCTCACTCCATCTTCTGACCAGCCAAAATTCTGTGTTGCAGCACTGCCATAAAGCTGGTCCCCCGGGATTCAGACATCTCCCCAAAAGACGTCTCCCACCCGTCATACAGGTGGTTTTGCTTTCCCAACATCCCCTCCCTTGCCTCCTCGCTGCCCTTCAGAGGCAAGTGGTCCCGCCGTGCCAAGTCCTTTGGGAGCCTTGGTGGGATTCTCCCGTCCCATGCAGCATGACAGTGGCCCCAGCACTGTTCCCAGCAGTGTCCCCAGCGGGTGGGGGCTGGCTCCTACCTGCAGCACAGAGAGGCTGGTCTGCCCTGAGAGGCTGAGCTTCTCCTGCTCCGAGGGGTAGGCGTTGAAACGGTGCTCGTACAGCCAGTCCCGCAGGATCTTCACAGACTCCTTGGGCAGGTTGCCCCTTCTCTTCCTCTTGGACTGCAGGGGGTCAGGGGACGTGGCGCCGTCTTCTTCCCCCGGGTCACTGTCCGACATGGTGGAGCTGCCCGCGGGTCCCTCCTGGCTAAAGCCTGGCAAGAGGGAGCCAAAGGGAGCATCAGGCAGTGTCCGGCCAGGGGAGGGAGGGGGGAGTTCCAACCGATCCCCCACCCCCGCCAACGGAGGGGTCTCACCCCCTCTGTGCCCCGCCAGGGGGGAATCCAGAGGCAGAGACCCCCGGGGGGGGACAAGCGACTGGCTCCGGGGGACAACAGCGGCACCGACCAGAGCCCCGGGATGCGGGGGAGCCCAGCGTGGGGCTCCGGGGCGCTCAGGGTTCGGGGCGCACTCGGGATTCGGGGGGCACCGCAGGGGGCAAAAAAACAAATAAAGCGGGGGAGGGGGAGCGGTGAAGAGGGGAAGTTAAAAATAAAAACAATCTCAGCAGGAGAAAGAGGCCGAAGCTGGAGAGTGGGAGAGGAACCACGCGGGGTCATTGTGTGGCGGGGATGGAGGCGGGGGCGGCTGTCATGGGCCGGGGGCTCGGCTCGGCTGGTGCTGCGGTGCGGGGGCTCGGCGGTGCGGGGCGGGCCGGGCCCCGCAGCCCCTCCGGCCGCAACAGGTACCGCGGCGCCGACACAAAGCGGGGGAGCGGCAGCCGCGGCCCCCCCGGGCGCAGGGGGACAGAGGAACTGCAAAGTGGCCGCGGCCTCACACCCCGCACTCCGCCGCCGGCCCCGGGCACCCCCGGCCGGGCAAACTCCGCCGGCCAAGTTACACCGGGCGCGGGGCGGGCGGGACCCCTCGCCCGCGGCTCCCGCAAACTTTGCGAGGCGGCGGCGCGGCCCCTCCAGTTCCGTCCCGCACAAAGGCGCGGGGCCGCCCCGCTCCCCCCGCGCCCCCCGGGATCCATCTTTGCCTCACCCCCGCGCCGCCGCCTGGGCGCTCGCATGGGCCGCGCCGGGCTCTCGGTGCCGGGGCCGGTGCGGGGCCGTCCCGCGGCGGCGGCCGGGCGGCCGGGCGCGGCGGAAAGTTTTGGGTGGGCGGCGGTGACAGATGCCGAGACAGAGTTCCCTTTGTTCCCGAGGAGGCAGGAACTCGCCGGGCCCCCCGCCCCCGGCCCCGGCCCGCCCGCCCCCGGCTGTCACCGGGCACCGGGGTCCCCCCGCCCCTCCGAGCCCCAGCCGGTACCTGGCGCCGGCAGACCCCTGTCCGCACGGCCCCGCGGCGAGGATGGGGCTCGGCCCCCGCTCTCGGACACAGCCCCCGGCGGGAGCGGGGAGGGAGAGAGGGAGTCTCGGAGACCCCACACCCGCCCGGCTCTGCGGAACCCCCACACGGATCTGCACCCGCACAGGGGCACCCACCCGAGGGCACCCCCCGGGGACACCCACCCGGGGACACCCACCCAGGGACACCCACCTGGGGACACCTGCACACGGGCATCCACCTGGAGCCACCTGGGACATCCACCCAGGGACATCCATGCAGGGATACCCACCTAGGGACACCTAACGCAGGGACACCCACCCGGGAACACCCTCACCTCGGGTTACCCACCTCGGGACTCCAACCTAGGGACTCCCATTCAGGGATACCCACCCAGGGACACTCCACAAGGCACTGCACAGGCTCCTTCCCCCTGGCTGAATCCTATCGCTGAGCCCCGGCGGGTTACTGGTGTCTTTGAGCAGGGGACAGGGCCAGGCCTTGGGACAGCAGCTGTGGGGGCAGGTGTGGGTGACAGCCCTGGGGACCTTAGACCACCATGAGGCACCACCAGTGGTTTCTTTGGTGTCTTACTAGATAGGAAATCTGAGCAGAAGCTCAGCACATCACTGTTCCCATGACAGTGGAAGGTGTGTCCAAGCAAATGTGATGACCAAGGAGGCACCATGTGGAACTCTGCCCATGCCATGGCCATCAGGCTTGGCAAGGTCTCTGGAAGCCCTTCTGGGCTGCCCCTGCTCTCCCTGTGCCTCCCCACCACCACAGCAGAGCCCAAGGTCACCTTTTGAATTTTGGGGACCAAATCTCTCTGTTTGCATGCAAGCCTGCTGCTGGTCTGGGATGTGGCTCCCATGGGATTTCCCCACCATAGCTCTGTGCCCTCCTGAGATGCAGGGCTAGGTCACACCATCACCCTCTGCCCAGAGGGTGCTCAGCTGAGCCCAGAGGGGACGTGTCCATCATGGACACCCTGGAATGGTATCTTCATCAGTGGGAACGACAGAGAGAAGAGCTGCTCTGAGCACTGATGGCACATCCCAGCTCCTGCAATGGAGAAGTTCCACTACGGGAAGCCAAGATGACCCTGTCCAGCAGCCAGCCCAGAGGCCTGCCAGCAGAGATCTCTGTCTTGGGAATGTCTTCTTGGTGATGTGCTTTTTGGAATGTCCATTGTCCCTCCATTGCTCATCCTTGCCAAGCCAAGCCCCACACACATGTGTGCATTCCCCAGGGACCTGTGTGCTGCTGGGCACAACACCCCGAGGTCACTAGATCCCGCTCCATATCACTCTGGTGCAGGAGTTGGCCTTGGGGCAGCTCCCCCCTGCTAGGCTCCACCACCTCTGCAGGCTGTACTGTGGCTCCCCTCCCTCCCCTCTTTGATGTTCACAGGGTAAAAGATGGGGATCCTTTCCTTTTGAGAAAAGATGCAAAAACCATTCTTTTATGGCCAGTTTGCATGGTGCAATAAAAGATTAAATTGGAAAAAAAAAAAAAGGAGAATTCCTTAAAGTATTTGTTTAGTTACTGCTGAATCTACCATGTCCTGAGTGAAACTGCGCCTCAACCTGCTTTTGCTCCATTAATGCCAACAGAGCTAGGGCTGGTGAAGCACAAGTGAGGGGTGGGAGCCTTGGATGCACATGCCACACACTGCAGGGTCACACCGGGCAGGGAGCATCCCCTGGCCCCTCCAGTCCTCTCACACCAGGCTGACTTCTCCCCACTCCGAACCAGGGCCATCACCAGGCAGGGTTCATCCTGCCTGCTCTCCTCCCTGTGCAGCCAGTTCCTGGTGGGTGACACTGCAGACCCCCCCTGGACACCCCCAATGGTCTGTGTCAGCCACTGTGCCCCAACAGGATTATCCTTCCAAGCAGTCTACTTCTGCTCCTGCCTTCTGGAAAAAGCTGCCAAATTGAGACAACCAGGAAACAGCCATGAGCCCCCTCAGGCCCTCACACCCCCCTGTGCTCCCTGGACTGGTAGTGTGGAAGGAGCTTTGGAAAAATCCCACTGGATGTCTGAGTGCAGCATGAGGGCAACCTAAATCCCTGGGCAAGCCCAGCCTGGCACAGAAGCCAGGGAGCTCCCAACTGATGGGGAATGAGGAGCCTCTGTGATGAGGGGCCAGGGCAAGGGCTGTGGGGCATCTCCCTGCCCATTTCACTGTAAGCTTATCCAGGCTGAGCCCTGCCCAGACCCACTGACATGATAATACTATTAAACTTCAGCAATTTCAACAACAATCAGCCAGCAAGAGCCTGAGGGGGGATGCTGGAAATCCAGGGGAAGCTGGAACTCCCAGAGG
This sequence comes from Lepidothrix coronata, assembly GCF_001604755.1. Classification (NCBI taxonomy): domain Eukaryota; kingdom Metazoa; phylum Chordata; class Aves; order Passeriformes; family Pipridae; genus Lepidothrix; species Lepidothrix coronata. The sequence continues at coordinate 471,855 of NW_016690440.1, forward strand.
GATGCTGGGAACCCCAGGGGGATGCTGGAGTCCCCAGGCAGCCTCCCAGGGTACTGACCCATCTCAGTCAGGATTCTCTCTACCCTTTGCCCATCCTGTGATATGTAAATCTTCATTTTTAGCAAGGAAAAAAATGGATTGTGGTGGATTTGTGGTGGGCTGTGCTGGCTGTTTGCTGCCGCCCTGCCCTTGGGGCCACTGCATCCAGCAGTGGGTCCTGCTCCCTGCTCAGAGCCAGTGGACCCCTGCAGGCTGGAATTTCCCCAGTAGGACTGGGATTCCCCTGGGAGCTGGGCTCCATCACTGGAGCCTTACATTTGGGCACTGCAGCCCCTCCATCTCCTCCTGCCCCTTCCCACAGGGAAGCTCTGCTGTTCCTGTTGTCCTTCCCAGAGAGCACAGGGAAGGACAGACCCTCTCTCAGCAGGTACTGCCGTACCCTTTGCCTCTCTGATATTTCTCTAACCTGCATCACTGGACAGGGAAAGAGGAGCCGTGGTGCTCCGGGGACACTAGGATGGAGTTTACAGCACTGGAGAAAAAAACACTCCTGGGTCAGGGTGTCCTGGGCTGTACTGGGAGCAGTGTCACAGCTGATGGAGGCTGGGGACCCTTCCCCTCTGCTCTGCACTGCTGAGGCCACTCCTGGAGTGCTGGGCCCAGAGCTGGGCTGCCCAGTACAAGAGACTGGGACACACTGGAGAGAGTCCAGCACAGGGCCATGAAGGTGATGGAGGGACTGGAGCATCTCTGCCATGAGGAGAGGCTGAGAGAGCTGGGACTGCCCAGCCCGGAGCAGAGCAGGCTCAGGGGATCTCATCTGTGTGGATAAATACCTGGAGGGAGGGTGCAGAAAGGACGGGGCCAGGCTCTGCTCAGCAGTGCCCAGGAACAGACCCAGGGGCCATGGGCACGAACTGACACACAGGAGGGGCCCTCTGAGCATCAGGACACACTTTTCCACTGTGGACAGCTCTTCTCGATTGACCCAAAAGCAGGTTGGGTCAAAAGCAAGTTGATGTTCCCCTGCCCCAAACAACCACTTCTGAAATTAAATGTTGTTTTATTTCAATGCTATTTAATACCTTTGAAATTAGTCAGGTCAGGTTGACCTGCTGCCCACGCTACTTCTGATTCAGCCCAGGGTACAGCTGACTTTCTGGGCTGCCAGGGCAGTTGGCCAAGTCACATCCAATTTGTCACCCACCAGGACCCCCAATTCCCTCTCCCCAGGGCTGCTCTCAACCCACCCAGCCCCCAGCCTGTGCTGATGCTGGGGGTTGCCCTGACCCAGATACAGGACCTTGCACTTGGCCTGGTTGAACTGCATGAGGTTCACATGAGCCCAAGTAGTTTTGGAGTTTCACAGAATCATCAAGTCCCGGAATGGTTTGGGCTGGAAGGGACCTTAAAGGTCATCTCATTCCACATCCCTGCAATGGGCAGGGACACCTTCCACTAAACAGGGCTGCTCCAAGCCCCATCCAACCTGGCCTTGGACACTTCCAGGGATGGGGCAGCCACAGCTTCTGTGCCAGTGGAACAGGTTTATTTACTCTTCCCATACGTACCCCAGTGTCCACTAACAAATTTCCTCTGCTTTGCTGCCTCAGGGTTGAAGGATGCTCTTTCCTGAGAGTCCTGTGGTGTCACCATGGCCGTTCAAGCAACAGGGCAGCTCAGACCCAACAGTTTTGGCAGCTGCTCAAGGCAGCACTTCTGAGAGCCCCATGCTAGAGCCTGTGGCAGCTCCCAGCTGGGGCCAGCAGTGCCCACAGCTGGGATCAGCCACCGCGTCCATCCCACTCGCGGCACTGCGAGAACCTGGGCTGGTCACACAAGGTGATCTCCTAGGATCAGTGGGGCTGAACATCCCTCCTGTATGCAGCTACCCCCAGAAGACAGTCTACCCACAGCTCCAGCATCAGCCTGCCTGCCCCAAAGTGACATCTGCATTTCAGGGAAGGAGGATTTTATAAAGCATCCTTCCTCCCAGCAGCATGGAAATTTGCTCTGGAAGTGTTTTTTTCCCTGGTACAGCATGAAGTTAGGCAAGGAGCTTGGCATCCGTGGGCTGGTTTGGCGCTGCTGCTGCAGAGCACAAACCCTGTCCCTGGGGAGCTCCCTGGGAGAGTGCAGGTTCAGCCCTTCACATCTCTGTGTCCCTGACAATTTAGTTCCTTTTTCCTGGTGTTGGCAGTGCCTGCAAAATAGAAGGACTGTGACCAAGGAGAAGCTTTTCAGTCATGGGTTATCTCTCAGGTGAGAGCATTACCTGGGGCCTGGCAGGTTTCTGACACCTCTGATCCTAGCAGCATGTGCCCACAGAGCTTGCACAGACCTCATCCAAGCTTTCTGAGCACTGGGAGCCTCTCTGCCATGCATTGTGCCCTCACCAGTTTTGTGGGTTTCTCATCACATTTCCTCCCCATTTTAAATAAAGAATTGCAGGAAACTCATCCCTCCCTCCAGGCCAGGGAGATGGGCGGACTTAAAGAAGCACTTTAAGACAGAAATTTTGGAAGGCAGAAGCACCCTTGTCAGGGTGGTGATAAATAACCAAATCAAGGGGACAAATCCCATCCCCATTTCTTACCCTCTCTGTCTCTTGCCCACCCCCTTCCCCCATCTTCTCAGGATGACACAGAAGGGTGACCAAGCCCCTAGGACCCTGGATAAGCTGATGGGGGAAGCATGGCCAGCACTTTCCCAAGTGTCTCTCAGCCCACCCCGATGCTGGGGCTGAGCAGAGTGACTCTCATCCCACCAGCAAAGGCAGAAAATGATGCTCAAGCTGATTTTACACAGATTGGGAGCCATTTGTCTCTGAAAACTGGCTGTCCCACTGGAAAGGGCCCTGGCTGACAATGGTAGCAAGGTGGGGACATGTAGTGCCCAAACCAACCTCTGAAACCTGACAGGCAGCAGCACAGCATGGCACTGGTCACGAGGGAGCCACACACAGCACATCTCTATCACACCCATCGGGCTTTATACACCACTTCAGCTTCCTGAATCCCTCAGATATCAGGCTCTAAAGCAATAAAACAGCCAGGGAGGAGGAACAAAGCGGGGTTTCTTTCCTGAAGGAGGAGAGTGTGAGAGGAGAGGGGGGAGATGCTTTCCCTCTGTGTTATGGCCCTGAGATGGGGATCGCTTAGGCTCAAGCCAGCCCAAATCCCTGCAGGCCAGTGGGTGATGCTCACCCCGGCCCCAGGGACCAATGGTGTGGTGGCTTTGAGGGGGTCAATGGCTGCTGGGGGGGGCGTCACAGCCGGGCTGGGGGGCTCAGTTGGGTGAGCCTGTGGGTGGCAGAGGTGATGGGAGGGCTGAGGCTGATGGATGGGCACACAGTGGCACAGTGACAGGAGTGTTGTTCCCTCTAAGCTTGTCCTGATGTGAGCTGATCCCGGAAGGTGTTTCCCATGGGGGGAATCTGCTGTGGGACAACAAGGGTGGTCGAGGGGTGGGGGAAGTGCACAGGAGGAGGCAGAAGGGGTGAGTGGCCCAGGGCTCTAATCGTCCTTGTCCTTGGCCCCGTGCTTCAGGATGCGGGTGAATTCCACATAGTTGAAGTTGCCCTTCTTGTCGATGGGCGCCTCCCGGTACATCTCATCCACCTCCTCATCGGTGAACCGGTCCCCCATGGTGGTCAGCAGTTCACGCAGGTGGTCCTCATGGATGAAGCCTGCAGGGAGGGCAGGGGACAGCATTAGCAGGGGACACCATGAGGGCTGAGCGGCAGCACCTTCCTCCCCTCTCCCTGTCCAGCTCTCCCACTCTGGAGCTGCTTGGGGCCTGTCCCCAAGGGTTTGGCCCCAGCCCTCACCCTGGCTGCATGCCTGAGGGGCTGCGTGCCCGAGGGGCTGCGTGCCCGAGGGGCTGCGTGCCCGAGGGGCTGCGTGCCCAAGGGGCTGCGTGCAGGGCCCTGCTGTACCTGACGCCTCCTCATCGAAGCAGGCGAAGGCGTTGCGGATCACGTCCTCCGGGTCAGTGCCGTTCAGTTTCTCCCCAAACATGGTGAGGAACATGGTGAAGTTGATGGGCCCCGGCGCCTCGCTCATCATCCCCTCCAGGTACTCGTCGGTGGGGTTCTTCCCTGTGGGACACAGGCAGGGGTGTGGGTGCAGGCCCCTGTTCCCCCAGCTCTCATTGCAACGGCCAGCCCATGCACTCAGCTGGACGGGGCTTTTTTTTCATTGCAAATTAATTTGCTGGCTCTTGTTCACCACCCCATAAACATGGGGAGGGGGTTTCTGCAGTGCCCAGTGCTCCCCCCCTCAGCATCTCTCTCCATGCTATAATCCATATCTGTAACCAAGCTCTGCCTTGGGGGAGATGCAGTAATTAATTTAGGGGTTACTGGGAACGAAACCAATGGTTTTTCCCACTCCCCTGGCAGCTGACACCCAGCCCCCCATGGAGAGAGGCAGCAATGTCCCCACACGAGCCTCATGCTGCTGATGTCCCCAGCCCCTATCCTATCGTGGTTTAACCTCCTCTGCTGAGGTCTGTGCCCCCAGCACCGGCCCCTCTCTGCTCCCAGAGCTCCAGCTCGATGAGAGGAGGGAGGTTCCTCCCAGGGCCAGCCAGGACCTCCAGAACAGGTTTGGCTGCCAGGTCAATCATTGACAGACCTCCCAAAGTGCAGTGAAGGTACGGCTGGGAGCAGGAGGAGGGAGCCACGGTCTGCAGCAAAGGAAAACAAGCTCCAGGTGGGGTGTGGGGACAGACCTGCATGTCTCAACCAGTCGAGGTATCACACCAGCATGGGAACTAGCCTTCGTTACCCCAGATGAGAGCAACAGGAAGGGACAACCTCAGGTGACATTCTACTCTGCCTGCAGCTCGTGCTCCCTCCCAGGGCAGAGCTTCTCCATCCCCAAGGGTCTCTTCACTTCTGGTGAGCACGGCTGTAAAAGCAGCACACCGAGCTGTTGCCCTTGGATGTCTCACAAATGCACTTTCTGTGGTCAGCTGGTGCCAGCAGAGAATTCCCCTGCAGGTTTTGGAGCATCCCACCACAGCTGGTCTCCAGCACTGGGTGTGGGTATTAGGTCACCCAGCAGCTCCCCCTACTCCTGAGGAGATGCTGGGAGCAGAGGGGCTGCGAGGGCAGGGCCTCCTCACCAAGGGACGCCAGCATGTCGTGCAGATCCTCCTTGTCGATGAAGCCATCACGGTTCTGGTCAATCATGTTGAAGGCTTCCTTGAACTCCTGGATCTGTGACTGGTCGAACATAGCGAAGACATTGGAGGTGGCGCGCTGGGGGCGCTTCTTGGTGGTCTTGGCTTTGGCACGTTTGCTGGACATTTTGGCAGCTGGGGGTTACCTGGGGACAGGAGCATAAGGAGGCTGGAGCACTGGAGCAGGGGCAGGAACATAAAACTTCTGGTAGCCCCAATCCCAGTTTCCCTGGCTGTCACACAGTTTGGCAACAGGGAGATAAGAAGGTCACATGCTCGGACATGGGGACAGGCAAGACTTGGGCTCTGATAAGTCCCCTGGGCAGTCCCAGTGCAGGCAGTGCCCACTAGCACTCCTTCCCCAGGGCTGTTCCCCAGGGGCTGCAGGCAGCCCCCAAGCCCACTTGCTGCCTGTCCCCTTTGCTTATGGGCACAGGGAGAGATGCCCAGCCCAGCACCCATCTGGGTGCCAGTCCCAGGGGGCTATGGGGATGGGTGTCTGGCCATTTTGGGTAGATCATGGCCATGCCCCTCCAGCCTCCCCTCACCCTGGCAGGGCTCTCCCAAGCCCCAGCCCAGCTCCTGGATTGGTGGGTTTACCTCAAACACTCCATGTTGTGGCAGAGAAGCAGCCCCAGCACCCAGCACCCAGCAGGAAGGGGTTATCTGCTACGGGCACATTCCTCACATACCACTGCTTCCCATCCCCCTCTGTCCATCCATCCATCCATCCATCCATCCATCCATCCGTCCATCCATCCGTCCATCCATCCGTCCGTCCGTCCATCCGTTCATCCCACCTCCTGCCAGGTCAAAGGCCACTTGCCACTGCTCTCCCTGCCCAGGTGCCCCCCACCCTACCTGGGGAGCCCATGGGGAGGGCCCTGAAGCAGAGGGGAGAGGGGACTATTAACCTCAAGGGGCTACAGAGCCCCTGCAGGGCAGGGGAGAGAGGCCAAGCAGTACCAGGATTGTGGGACGCTGAGCACTGGTGCTCTTGTTACAGTTAATGAATGCCAGGAGAAGAGGAGAGGCCAGGGAAGGCAGCAGTGGGACAGACAGACCTTTGGGAACACAGCAGTGGGACAGACAGACCTTTGGGAACACAGCTGGGGCAATACGTGTACCATGGGCAATGGCAAAGGGACCATGTGGACTGCAAGCACCACCAAGGCAGGAAAACCTATCTCATCCTTCCAAGGTGGGGGTTCCAGCCCCCAGCAGGAACAGGGCTAGAGCACAGAGCCCACTACCACCTTGGGATGGCACCCAGGCTCCCTCACAGTCTCTGAGCAGGGGGCTGGTGATATCCCCACATTACCAGGCTGAGGGATGCAGTCAGTGTTTGGGACACCCTGCACTGTGGATGCTGGGGACCCAAAATGGGTCTGTATGGGGTGCTCAGTATGCCCAGCAACCACCTACATTGACTGAGAGGAGGATGCTCAGGCTTCTCCCAGGGGAATCTTGCCAGGCATAACTCAGCAGGATGCCAGCAAAGCCCAGCTTGGCAGAGGGATGGTCCTGTGGGACAGGATGGGATGGTCCTGCGGTACAGGCTGGCCCGAGGTCAGCCCAGGGAAGCTTCACTGCTCCAAGCCCTTGTGCTGCAGCCATTCCTCCCTCACACACAGCCCTGGGCATCAGTTTCCTCATCTGGGCCAGCGTCTGGTTTGGGGAGCAGCTGTGGGGGCAATGGTAAATTAAGGGATTATGAAGGAATTCCGGGGGAAGAGCAGAGTATCAGTCCTGTGCTCTGTGTGCCCCATACCTGGTGGGCAGCAGGGACCTGGGCTCCTGCCCTGCCCTGGGACAGAGCAATTCAGGAGCCACGTCATGCCAGATGAAGCAACACAAAGCAACACCCCCAGTGAGCTGTGGGCCAAGACCATCCTGCAGGCCTGGACTACCCGGGTTGGCTGCTCTGGGATCTGCTTCCCATCAGGGTCCTTAGTGCTGCCTCAGGGGGACTGTGGACCTTTGGGGAGCACCCCTTCCAGCAGGACTCTGGCACCGGCACGGACCAGGGCAGAACAAAAACAGCCTTCCCCTGCCCTTCCAAAGCTTCCCCATTGCCCCCCACACTGGACTCTCTTTCCAGCTCTCTCCCTTCCCTCCTGCTACACTCTTTCAAGGGGGAGCAGAGGCAGGGGCTGGTGCAGCCACCAGCCTGGTCCCCAGCCTTCTGTGGTCCCCAGGCTCCCCTAGCTGTGCTGTGCTGGAAGGACATTCCAGGGGCAGTAGGCAGTGCCAAATCCCAGTTATACACACCTTGGCAACCAGCCAAGCTCAGACAGGGCTGAGGACTCTTCCCACGCCCCGACAACGGTCCCATCCCACTGCGGGAGCATCCACCAAACCCAAGTACGGCCCTTTAACTGCAGGGGACGTGCCTGGAGGAAACAGTCCCCAGGAAACAGTCCTCCCTTGTCCCTCATATTCCCCAGTGGCTGTGGCACTGGGATGGAATCCACACTGCCCTCAGCCCCCTCTCTTGCACTGTACCCAACACCTGACAGCAGCCATCGAATCACCCCACCATCCTCCTAACCCTACATCCTTTCCCAGTGCCCACCAGGAAAGAGACATTTGTCACCGGCTAGCCAAGGGGAGCAACAGGACTTGGGAGCCCAGCTGTGCCCACACAGGGTGGCCAGGAGACCTCACCCCCCCAGCCCATCTCTGCCCACTGCTTCCTCTGGCACTACTGCACCATAAAGCTCTTTGCGGCAGGACAGCCCTGCCAGGCACCGTCACATGCCAGTGACATCCCCAGGGTGACACCCCACAGCAGCAGTGCAGTGAAGCTCAGTTCAACACCTCAGCTCTACCAGGCCATCAGAACCAGCAATAAAAGCTCTGCAGCTGGCCCACGGCACTGGGCTCCACTTTCAAAACACACAAAATTATTAGCAGAATTATTAGCAGAAGACTAGAGAAATAAGCAGGAGTTTTGATCTCACCACAGGAATTAATCTTATCCAAATATTTACCTTGCCCTGGCTGTAACCAGCTCGAGACCTCTCCAGAGAGATGGTGCTCCTTAAGGGGATTAAGTACGATTTTAACAGCACGTGGATCTGCTGTTTGATCCAAAATATGCCCTGGAAAGATGCTCAGTCCCCAGGTCCAGCTCAGTCATTCTACCTCTGCTGTTAGACAGCTTCCTTGGGCTGGCTGGGACTTGGGAAGAGACTTTTTTGGGTCAGTGTGGGGAAAGGTTCCTGTGTATGAGATAGAAGGGATCCTCAGTGAGACCTGGTTTGACTGGGGCAAAACTCCCGCATGCTGCCCTGGTCCTCGAGACCATGCTTTCTGGGATTCCCCAAATCCCCATGCCGAGAGTGTTTCAGGGAATGCCCAGCCCTGATGCCCTGCATGCTGGCATGGATTCAGCTCAGATAAATGGTGCACCACCAAACCTTCAGCTTCCTCTGCAGCAAGAGGGAAACCCACTGACACTGGTCCTGCTTCTGCTGACCCCCACTGAAAGCCCCATCCCAGCACTGCTCCAGCCCAGGAGCTGCAGATCTTGGGCAGCAGAGCTGAGGAGTGAGTGCTGCAGTGACACCACAAAGCCATGTGCTTGTCTGATCCCAAAATCACCCCATCACCAGCTGCTCTTATTTCCTTGTCCTTCTGCCACTGCTCCTGCCAAGACCATCTCCCAGCCTCCTGTACCACAAGGCTTGTGCCTCCCCCACCTGAGAGCCAGACCCAAGGGACCATGGGGCTGGCTTAAAGAGTTCAGAAATTAGTAAACAGTTTAGTTTTAAAGAGAAAGAGGAAAAGATCCACAGTTATCAGAAATATAAACTGCCATGTGTTTTCTCCTTGGTAAAAAACAAACAAGCAACTCCATCCTGGTGCTGCTTCCAGGCCACGCTGGGGAGGGTGGGACAAGCCAAAGGGACATGGCAGTGCTGCCAGGGCAGGCAGCCCCATCCCATCCCCATCCTCCTCCGTCCTGCCTGCTGCCACCTGGCACAGCCGGGCAGGGACATCACCCACTCCACCCAGCTCCACTGGGCAGTGAGAGGCACGGTGTGCTGGATGCTTTTGGTCAGGGAGGGAAAAAGTGATTCCAACAGCCTGGGCTGTCCCAAGGGACACCCCTGCAGGGTGAACAATGGCTCCTCAGGGGGACTGTGGTTAAATCTCTGCCCAATGCCACTTTCCAAAAGAAGTTGCAAGTCCTAGCAAGCCATGACACAGCCATGTTCACTGGTGGGCAAGGACGGGCCCTCCACCACACACAGCCACCCACACCTCAGCCCCTGACAGCCCTGCACAGGCAGCAGTTGCCACCCCCTCTCCCAAGGTGGCATGAGGGCCAGCAGGGGTGAGGTGGTGCCCTGCAGCATCCCACTGTGGCACAGGATGCTGCAGGGCAGTGCTGCAGCCAGGGTATCATTCCACCTGTAAAGCTTTGCCATCTGCAGGCACCTCTCCCAGCACTGGGACTGCCTCTGAGCAGATATCCTGCCTTGCAAGACAGCGGGACACATGGACCAGGGGGTCGCACTGGAGGAAGAGCAGGCAGCAGCTCATCTTCCCTGCCTAATTTGTTGTTAAACTACCCCTTTCCTCCAGCACAGCCCTTCTCAGGATGCACTTGGGATGTGGCATTGCTCAGCTCCACTGAGCAACGGGTTCTGGTGCCAGGGGAGCCACACTGCCAGCCAGAGGCTCCGGGAGCTGCGTGAGGAGTCCCCGGTCCACTCAACACTGCAGGAGTGGAGGCAGCTGCCGTTCTGCTACTTTTATTGCCTTATTAGAGATGGGCAAAGGGGGCTTGGAGGTGAAGAGAAAGCAGAACCTGAGCCCTGAGCTATGTCTCCATTCCAGCCACAGCCACCAGCACTGATGCCAGCAAGGGAACAAGGACCTCACAGTGCCCATGTGGCACATGCAAACCCTTCCAAACAGCAAGCCTTCTGCAGCCTCCACGAGAAGAAGCCTGTGCACAGGCAACCTCAGTATGCAAAGGACCCAACGCCCAGCACCTTCTGATGCTCAGGAGGCTGGGAAATGAACCACGGGGCTGAAGGACTTCATGGCCTTGGGCCAGCAGCATAACATGCCCTGACCAGGCATGGTATTTTCCCAGGGAATTAAGGCTCACCTCGGCAGGGAAATCTGGCCGCAGCGCCTCCGAGGGGGAGGTGACTACAAACTCCTCCTACGGCGCACAGAGCCTGCCAGAGAGAAAGGAAAAAAATTCCAGCAGCTGAAGGAACCCAACCATCTTTGGTCAGCAGCGGTGGTTGTTGACACTCGGGGATGTTCCACTCCAAAGAATGCTGCTCCAGCTGCCGCTTATCCTACACATCCACGTTTTAGAGTATCCCTGGCTTTTATCACAGTTGAAACATTTTGTACCAAAAGGGCATGCCGGGAGGGAAGCCAAGAGGACCTCATGTTTTCATGGGAAAGGCTAAAAAAACCAACATCCCTCTGTGTTTAAGGCTGAGGAAAATGAGCTAAATAAGGCTTTTCTGCCTTATAGCAGTTTATTGCCTGACATTGCTCCCAAGTCACCGGGGAGATCTCTGGAGCATCACGCATGCATCCAGATCTTGCCTCTGGCCATCAGCAAAAGGACTTCGGGGAAAAGCAGATGTTCCAGACAGGAACAGTTCTCACAGACCAGGAGGCGTGTGCAATCGCGGGCGGCAGGATCTGCTCCTCTAGCTGTGCCATGCCGGGGAAGCTGGGATGTCCCAACTCCGAGGCATTGCGGACAGTTCCACAGAGCCTGGCTCAGGAACGATCCTCACCTGCCGTCGCCCGGACACGCCTGCCGGGCCTGGCAAGAGGCTTCCCGGGCAGAGGTTGCCCGGCAGGGCTCACCGGGAATCCTCCTGCCGCTGAGTCACCCCGGTCCCAGGGCTGACCTCGGCATCAGCTCCAGCACGGCAGAGTTGGAGGAGCGGCGGAACTGCCTCCCTCTGCTCCCTCCGCTCTCCCGAGACGGTCGGGGCTGCTCCATCCGCTCTCCCCGGCTCCATCCCCCCCGGTCCACCGGGACTGCCCCCGGCTCCATCCCGCCCGCTCCATCCCACCCGCTCTCTCCATCCCGCCCGGGGCCGCCCCCCTCCCCGCCGTGGCCGCTCGCTCCTGTCCCGGGGCGGGCCCCGGCGGAGCCGCCTCACCTGTCCCAGAGCAGAGAGCTGCGGGAGCTGCGGGAGCTGCCGGAGCTGCGAGGCGGTCGGCGCGGTTCTGCGGGACGCGGCTCTGCGGGGCGGGCGGGCAGTGGGTCCCGGCCCGCCCCGGCCCGACCCGGCTCGGCCCATACAAGGCAGAAGAATGCAGCGGGACCAGGGCCGCGGGGCAGGGCCGGCGGGACGGCCTTATATAGACGAAAGGAGTGGCCCACACGTGCCCCCCGTCCCGCGCGCTGGCACCGGGGGGCTGTGAACCGGCGCGTCCCCGTGGGCGCCCCTGCGCATCCCAGCCAGGGGACACAGGGATGCCACTCTCTGGAGAAGCCGTGGGCAGCGACGGGTGACACCAGCCGGGGGCCCACGGCTGTTTGGACAGCTCTGGCTGCGATGGCGTGGCCGGGGTGGGTCCCTGGGGCAGGGGTGGGGCTGCTGGAAGAGCAGCGGCCCGCGGGGTCCGTGGAGAGGCCGGAGGATGTTCGCAGGCTGCACCACGAGTGGCCGAAAACCTCTGCCAATGGTCCTTGGGGCTACGCAAAGGGAACGGTGGCCAGAAGGACCAGCCATCAGCGCTGACTTCTGTCAGTGCCCTGGGCTGTGAGACCCCAGAAGGACCCCGTAAAACAGCCCCTCAAAGGCCCTCTAAAAAGTGGCCTGGAGCAGAGAACAGCCAGGGAGCTGCCCCATTCCCAAGCAGGGATCCAGAGCCCGGAGGAACAGGGATGGGGAGTTCCTACCCTTCCCTTCTCTTGAGGCAGGAAGGCACCGGTTCTGAGACACCTCCAGGGCAGCAGGTTCTGCTCATGATTCCTTCCCATCAGCAACCTTGAGCCTCATCATAGTCCTGCAGGCATGTGCCTGCAGCCCTGTCAAAGGACAAGCAGCGGGATCAGGAGTTGGCCAAATGCAGGAATGGGGCTGGAAATGCTGCCGAGTGCAGTGCCAGGGCAGAGGTGAGCCAGGGAGAACACAGAACCTTTGTCATACCCGTGAGCTGTACAGGGGGTCCCCAGAAAGGTATATCTTTTTATTAAAAATTTAAGGAAAGAAACAAAAAAGAAAGAAAAAGAACCGGGAGTCAGCCAGCCCAAGCTGCCACCCTGTGGCTGGTCCCCGGGTTTTCTGTGCTGGAGAAGAATCCTGGTCTCAGTTTGGTCCAGGCGGTCCTAGGAGCCATCCTCCAGCCACTTCGGGGTGGCCACCGTCCCTCACTGAGCCCCAATTCCTCACTACTGAGCAAGTGTCAGGCTGGGCCCCTGCAGAGGGGAGCTGCTGGAGAAGGGCAGCATGGACATGTCAACTCCTTGAAGGCTTTGCAGCCTCTGCAGCTGTGTGCACACAAGGGGCTGCTGCTGGGCCACCTCATGCTGTCCCTTGAGCCCTATCCAGCTCTTCCTGCCTTCCCCTGCCTGTGCCCAGGGCTCTCCATGTCATCCTTCTCCCCCATTTCCAAGTGTCTGCCAACACCCATCCCTTACTGGGGGCTGCTTGTACCCTCAGGACACACTCTGGCACCTCTCCTGCCTCCTTCTGGCCCCTTCAAGCCCAAATTTAATTTGCTTTTCTCTGGCCAGTTGTATCAGGCAATGGAAATAGAGTAAAACAAGACATTTTGTTTAGCATGTGAATTTTAAATCAGTTCCCTGATCCAGGTGTTTCATTATTGTGCAAATGTTTCTATCCCTGTGAAGTGGCCTGGGGGAGGAGCACAGAGCTGGGGACAGTGGCACTCCTCACCTGCTTAGGACACAGCCTGAGGCCTGGAAGAGCTGCAGCTGCAGCTGTCACCTCCCCCTGCCCTCGGTGCATCCATCACAGAGCAGAGGGTGCAGAGTACCTGGGGCTGCTACAGCCCAGGCACCCGAGGAGTGTCCCAGGAGCAAGGCTGGAACCAGGACACGTGTGACCTGGCCCTGCCATGGTGTGGGGTCAGAGGCACAGGATCTGCCAGAGATACAGCGATGACACCCCTCCACACACACGTCCCTTCTTGCCAATGCCATGTGGGTCCCTTGGCTTGAACCAGCCTCTGGCATGAGGCAAATGCCCAAGGGGCTGTACATGTGATGAGAGGCCTGATGGCTGAAGCATGGCAAGATACTTTTGAAGTCCATAAGTATCTTGCATAATCTGTATTTAAATTATGTGGCCTTGGCTGGAAGTGATCTGAGGCCTGGGAGAAGGACTTGTCTGCCTGCTCCCTCTGCCAACCCCACAGGGCCCAGGGAGGGTCGTCTGCCCCAAAAGATCCTGTTGGAATCAGCAGCAAGGCATGTTATGATCAGATTCTTGAAAATTATTAGAAAGATGCCTCTGCCCAAATTAAGGTGCAAATCAGACCATATGTCAAAGTCAATAGTACAGATTTTTATTTAATGGTAATTGGGAAGTAATTATTATGCCCACATAATCACACCCTGAAGAGGATAACAGAGAGTCAATCCCAACCAAATATCCAGCCCACGCCATGCAGAAATAATTCTCAATATGTTTTTCCATGATGAGTGCGAGTGGCTTGAGCACCACTGCTCTTGGAAGGCAAGAATATAAAAATTAGTCAAATCTTTAGAACTCCACATGTCATTACTTGATCCACAGATGCCGTATGTTCGGCTGCTGTAAGGTCTGCTCAGATCACCAGCTAATGAGCGGCACAACCGTGTGTGTCCCAAAAGCTGCCCTGCTCCCCACCCTCCAGCCTGTCCCCAGGGAGGAGCTGGGGCGTCTCCAAAGCCTGGCTGTGAGCCGTGAGCCGACGGCGTCGCATGGTGACAATGTGCCGCAGGCGAAGCTGTCCGGGATCCCGTGGGATTGTCCGAGATCCCGGGATCCCCACGCGGCCCCGTTCGCAGGCTCAGCAGGTGCTTCGGGGGTCCCAAGGTCCCTCTCCCCCCCCCAACATGTGGGGACAACACGGGGGCTGCTGTCTCGCCTTTCCGCCGAGGAGCGGCCCTTCCAGGCTGAGCCTTCCCCTGCCCCTTCCCCGCCCCCCTTTCCCTTCCCCATTCCCTGTTCCCGAAGGAGGAGCCGGGCGCTGGCCCCGCCCGTCCCGCCCTGGCCCCTCTCGGCCGCCGTAGGGCGGCGGCGCCATTGGCGGAGCGCGGGCGGGGCCGGGGTTGGTTCCGGGCCGAGGGTCCGGAGGGTCCGGGCGGGTCCCGAGGAGGGTCCGGGCGGTTCCGGCTGAGCGGGATGAGCGGCGGGCGGCGCCGGGACGAGCCGCCGCACCCGCAGCACCACGCGGTAGCCAACGGCGGCGCGGCCGGGCGCGGCTCCGTGTGGGGCAAAGCGCTGCGCAGCGACTCCGCCTGGCACGACAAGGTGGGCCCTGGGGGTCGGGGGGCCGTGAGGTGCGGGATCGGGGGGGGGGGCTGGGGCGGCTCCGTCCCGCGGGGGGATCGGAGGAGCCGCCATCTCTGCGCTCGGGTAAAGCCCCTGCCGGGCCGGTGCCCGCAGCGCCAACGGGCGGGGAGCCAAGGAAGCACAACCTGCATTACTGTTAGGATACCTCAGTTACATTTGGTTTGTGGGTTAAACTCTTCCTGGATTAACTAAAAATTTAATTCGTGTAACTAAAGGAAAACTAGAAACTGAATCCACTTTCAGTTTTCCTGCGCGTGTCTCCCGTGTGCTGCCGTGCTCCTGCTCGGTGCTTCTCCCTGCTGCTGCCTCCCGGCAGCGCGGCCACGAGCTGCCCTGAGCTCCTGCCGTGTCCCGGCCCCTGCCATATCCCTGGCACGGCCCGGGCACACCATGTGTGTTCCAGGATCTCTGCTCCCTGCCTTTGGCTTTGCCTTTCGGCGTGGGGAAATTGGACGATCTGCTCGGCATTTCCTTGGGGAACAGACTCTGTCACTTTTGCCTTAACCTGTTACTCCCAGAACTGGTAGGGCTCGTCTGTCCCTGCCCCTCCGCTATGATTGATGGGGCTGGAATTTCAGAGTCAGCAGGGGGCCAGTGACAGCTGTGCCCACGTTTTGGTGCAGTAGGATGTGAACTGAAGGCTGAACTGACTGACCAGTGTAGTGACCAAGGGAAATGTCTTTACTTGACATGGATTCAAGTCTTCCACATGGAACCAAACAACTGGCACATCCTACAGTAACATCACAAAGGCTGTTGGTGTTTGGGGTATGGTGGGACAATCCCAGCCTTGGGGAGGCTGGGAAAAGGTATGTGAGCTTAAGTAAATCTTATTTAAAGTGTGAGCCAGCACTGTCCAGCTGCAGTAGTGCGGCGGCGTGGTCCCTTGGACAAACAGCAGTGAGCACGTCCCTGCTGCTTGGGAGGCACAGGAGTGAGGTACAGCTGGGCTGGGCGCTGCTCTGGGTTCTGGGAGCTCATGAGCACGGGAGGGTCTGGCTGGAGAGTTGCCGTAACAGTCTTAAAACACAAACAACTCTTTAAATGAACTTTTATTGAATCTTTAGTAAACAAGGAGGCTCGGTACTTGTTCACCTCTGCAGTTCATCCATCAGAGGACAAAGCTGTATTTAATTTGGAAGCAGAGAAGCCCAGGATGCACAATGCCCTAAGTGGTTTTTATCTGTTCTAATGCAATATCTTATACTCTTAATGGAGAACTAAGTGTTCAGTGTGTTCAATTTTTACCTGTCAATTGTATGATGCTTTAAAAAAAGGAAACATAATATATGCCAAAATCTTTCTTGTGCTTTATCTCCTCAGGACGAGTTTTTAGATGTAATCTACTGGTTCCGGCAGATCATTGCAGTTATTTTGGGAATCATCTGGGGAGTAGTTCCACTGAAGGGCTTCGTGGGAATAGCAGTGTAAGGTTTATTTCCTTTTCTGTCTCATGTACTTTCCCACGTTTGGACTGGACTCAGAGCCTGTTCGAGGCTGTGCTGTGAGCAGTGGGCTGGCTCTGCCTGCTATGTCTGACAGCCAGCATTGCATTCCAGGCTGTTCGTTGCCATGAAATTCATCCAAATCATAACATGTCCATCAGCCTCCTTCTCCTCAGCCTGATTTATGCTTTTTTAATTTATTATTTATTTTGTTAAGGGGGGTGGGGGCAGAAGAAGGGAACAGGAATTTTTGTTGACTTGGGATGTGTGTCCTGCACGTGTGAACAGGGGCTGTGTGGTGCCTGGTGTGATCTCCCAAGAAGGAATGTCTGTAGAGGTGTGGTAGTCCTTGTCTTTGAGGCAGGAGCCCTGCTCGGAGAAGAGGCTCTGTCAGCAGATAAGAGGGGCAGCTTCTTTGTGAAGAAGGAAAGGTTTCTTCAAAGCCCCAGAGGCTGCAGGTCCCAGGCAGGCAGAGCGGCACTGGCAGTGCTCGGGCAGCGCTTCCCAATGCAGCTCTTCCAGCTGTGGTGTGGGGGAAGGCAGTGCCTGGAAGGGGGCATGTGCATCGGATTCCCACAGGATGTGGGAGCCAGGTCACCTCCCCACGGGTGTCTGAAGGCTGCAGTGAGTTATGAACTGAAAATCTGTTTGGCGCGGACACGTACCTGAAAGCCTCTGAGGGACAGCAGAGATGGGAATGCAGCCCTGTGCTCTGAACATGGGCTCTGAGAAGGTGCTGGGTCTGCTCTGAGCTGTCTCCATTTTCAAGTATCTCTGCCTGGCCAGGGTCTCACAGTCAAGCTGGAGCTTGACTCACAGCTTTTCTTAGGCAAAATTCACTTGTCATCTTGTCCCTCCTCCCGAGTGTCCTGGCTGTGCCAAGGAAGCAAAGGGTCGATGCTCCAGCAGGAACTCAATAGTTACATCAAAGAAATGAATCTGAAGTGCCCCCAGAAACAGGTGTGGGGTAGGTGAGCATGTCCTTACGTAGTCATCCATTAATTCACAAAGCACCTTCAGGCACCTAAGCCAATTCACAGAATCAACTAGGTTGGAAAAGACCTCTGAGATCACAGAGTCCAACCTATGACCCCACACCACCTTGTCAACTAGACCAGCACACTGAATGCCACATCCAGTCTCTTCTTAAACACCTCCAGGGACCGTGACTCCACCACCTCCCTGGGCAGCCCATTCCAATGTCCAATTACTCTTTCTGTGTAGAATCTCTTCCTAATGTCCAACCTAAGCCTCCCCTGGCACAGCTTAAGACTGTATCCTCTTGTCCTATTGCTAGTTGCCCGGGAGAAGAATTCCTGTGCTTAATGTTAATAAGAGTGATTTGGTGTAGTATGGAAAACTAAAAGCTGCTGGAAGCATGTGTGTGGTTTCTCTGTGCTGTTGCAGTCACACAGCTGCTCTCAGCTGGTGACTGACTGTGTGTGTGTTGTCATACCACTCCTCCCATACAGCCTTCCTTTCAGGACACCATCCTGTCCCTTTCCAGGCTGCCCCAGCCCTAAGCTGGGGTGGTGTAAAGCCAAGCAAATCTAAGGACAAACAGGAACATGTTTGTTCTCTCTGCTGCAGCCCGACTGTCAGCACAGACTGGAGAGCACTGAGAGCTGGCTCAGGTTGGGCCCCAGTACTGGGGCTCAGGGCACTGTTGAGTCTTCCTGGCTCTCGTCTCCAAGCCATCACATTTGGTGTTCACAGGGATGTTACCCTGAGCATGGAAGCAACAGTCTTCCCTCTCAGCAGCCTCAGAATCAAGCAGCACACACAAGGAGATTGAATTCTCTGTGGCAGCAGGACTGTGGATCTCCAGGACAGGAAAATGTGCAGGTTTGCAGATTGGAGGATACTTCCAGCTTTTGACTTCTGCCTGTTGAGCCCTACTAGGATTAGGTTGTGCCTTGTGAGGTGAACTTCATCCCACCCTGGCATACTATGGCAAGCTGACCTGGAGGGGCTTTTCAAGGAGGTGATTGAGCTGCCTGGGAAACGTTGCAGGAAGAGTTCCTCTTTGCTTCCCCTGTGGATGAAAGATATTTCACTGTATGGTATATGGGATATCTGCAGCCTATATCACTGGAGTGACAGTTCCTTACCTCTTTCCTCCAGATTCTGCCTGATCAATGCTGGTGTTCTGTACCTCTACTTCAGTAGCTTCCAGCAGATAGATGAGGAGGAGTATGGCGGGACGTGGGAGCTAACGAAGGAAGGATTCATGACATCTTTTGCACTGTTTCTGGTAATGCCTCTTGCTTTCCTCAAGTTGATTAGTGAATTGTGTTTGTGCACTTTCTGAGGGAAGAGATCTGGAAGGAGGGCAGGTGAGGTGGTGAGAGAAGAGATGTGTTAACATTATCAAATAAGTGACATTGATTTGGGAAAGAAAATCACAAAATCTGATGGCTACTGGCTATAAAATACAGTGCCAGTGCCTGGGATTTCTCTGTACGAAAGGATGTAGGAACAGGCAGCTGTACTTTTACATCTACCACTTAACTTTTATGTTTTCCCATCCTCTGTCCCAGATATCCTGGTGGAGTTCCATATAGAGCTAGTTAAGCTGGTGTTTTGAATGTCTTTGTTTTCCTTACTCCTCTCACTCAAGTCTCTAATCACAGCACTTGGTTTGGTGGTGTTCTAAATCACCGGAGGGGCTGGGGTGAGAGTTTAATGTGGAGAAGCTGGGCACTCCAGAGGTCAAGCAAGTTGGATGCCACTGTTTGTGCCATGTGGTGATCCTGAAATCTCCCCAAGACCATCTCAAAGCTGGAATTCAGTCCTCAGTCCTCTATTGAGAACAAAGCCTGAGGCTTGTTTGCTGTCTGAACCCCCTCCAGAGGTATCCAGATAAACTTCACTTCCTTTCCTCCCCACAGGTTGTTTGGATAATCTTCTATACTGCCATCCACTATGATTGACACAGTCTGCAGCATTTGCCTGTTAAATCAGTAGTCAGTAAATCAAGAAGGTTTTAATAAGTCCTAGTCTTTAGTGGACTGGTGGGAAGGTGGGGAAGTCAAACCAGTTCCCTTCCATACCAGAGGTCTGATTAGCCTGGAGGAGCCCCAACTCTTCTGCTGGAGAAGCCTGTCTCTGTTTTATATACCCATGAATTATTGGAACTATTAAAAAGCCATTGGAATTTTTGGAAGTGGTTCAAGACTGTTCACATGTGTAACTTTCTGTGACTCTAGCCAGTAACTCTACAAACTGCTGTGTGCTGAAGATTGAATCTGTTAATTTAATGTATGTATGCCCATCTGTTTGAAATCTGTCATTAAATCCTGACTTGTCTTCCATGGTTGTCCTTTAGACAAACAGTGTTTCAAAAGCAGTTGTAGGTACGTGGGCAGAGGGCATGGCAGCACCCAGGACATGAGCTGGTGGCTGCCCTTGGCATGTTTTTGTAGTAATCAGATCTGATTTGATTAAACAGACTATGTTGTTAACCATTTCTAATATTTTTTTATTTTACTTGCGAATCAGCTGTCGATCAGAATTTTTAAATGCTTTTTGCTGAAGAGAAATTTTTAAGCAATTTTGCTAGGAAGAATCGATTCATTTGGTTAACCAAGATGTATTCAAGAAGCTCGGAAGCTCCGCTGCACTCTGCCAGCCTGACTACCAAGTTGCTATCACATACCTCAGAGCTTCATAGTCTCAAAGGACAGTCATTCTGGATATACCCTGTTAAATGTTAGCATTTAAATTTATTTGGGTTTAAGCTCTTGAATTTGACTGCTCCTTGTTAATAAATGCAGGAGACTAAGACACAATTGAGGCAGCTATTATCTTAAATGCAGACTTGCAAGTCTGGCAGAGTACACAGCTTCTGATTTGTGAGGTGCTCGGTCACTTCATAGCTCAGTCCCTCCCTAGTTGTGCCCTTTTTGTGCATCAAAGGGGAATCTCTGCATTAAGATATTTTTAAGGAAGTGTCTTTCAGAAATAGTTCTTGGGAAATACGCACAGTCCTTGTTTTTGTCAGAGGACCTTGTAGTCTTGTTGCCATGCGGTCCTTGCTTTTCTAAACAGCTCAGACACCCAAAAAGAGTCCTGACCTAAAGCTGCCTTATAGTAAGGGGTTGATAGTTTAGTGTGCTCTTGCTGCAAGTCTGCTTTGCCTCCTCACTGGTGGAAGTGCCACAGCCTGGCTCTCACCTGTGAGTGTGCAAAGCCAGGGATCTCAATCTCCAAGTGCTGAGCCAGGGCTCTGGAGTTGCCCACCAGTGCAGGCCTCCATTCTTACCAGGGAAAATGCTGTCTGTTCTTGGTGGAAAAAACACCCCTGGCTATTTTAGGTCCTTGGGATGCCAAGGGAAGAGTGCAATAGCAGACAGCTTCTGCTATATGTGAGTGGCCAATTTAAGTAAATGATTTCAAATAATAACTTCTATATTTTCTCCTCTCTATCCCCAAACTTGCTCAAACTTTTAGTCTGCTACTTTCTTTCCCTTTTCTATCAGCTGAAACCATTAACTTTCCACAAGAATTGCACAGCCTGCTAGTTCTAGGTCACCCTTTCCTGCTGGCATCTGCATCTTAGCTGCTCACAGCCATCAGTAAAACCATTGTATACTTGAAATGCTCTAATAAATGTTGCCTGAATAACCCACTGTTGCAGCTTCTGTATCGTCCGGTCTTTGATGTTTCATAAAATGGTGGGAGCGTGGAATTTCTTTCAGAGTTTGATTTTTTGGTAAAAATTTTGGGGATTCTCAAATCTCTTGTGCTGCAGCCTCAAGTCCTGCACTTTCAGAAGAGGCCAGAAGCATTCGTAGTGACAGCAGTAGATAATGCTTAGATCCATCCTTCAATTAAGCAGGTTCAGCCAAGTGTTGCCTGTTTAAACTGTTCTGCTCCTTCAGCAGGTGTCCCTGCCACGTGACACACAGTCATGGCAGAGCCACTGCTGCATTCCAGAGTGCTCCAGGCTGGTCTGGGGCAGGACTCTGAGCACTGCTGTAACATGTGCAGAGCTGCTTTCCTGCCCCTTTGCTCTGTTCCTTGCTTGCCTGTGCTCCCACCAGCTGAGTTTCTTGTGCTTTGCACTTCTTTGCAGTTCTAGTGGCTGCAAGCCGAGGCAGAACTCGAGCTCAGGAGGACTGGAGTAGGGACTGCCATGGGAGAGCAGGGCTTGGGCAGCACCTCTGCCCTCAGCACTTCTGGATTGGCACAATGAGCTTGCTCTGCCCTCTCTTCTTCTTGATGGGAAGGAGAGTGAACCCATGGCTGGTGGGGGGTCTTTGCATGGAGCAGCAACCCGGGGACAAATATGTCCTTCCTGTGCTGGAGAGCTGAGCTATGGAAGCCACAGCTGTCGGGACACAGTTCCACCAGGAGCTGTATCCTTATGGAGCTGACAAGAGGGTGCAGAGAAGAGGCTGCACTGCCCACGGGCTTGGTGAAGCTCCCTGCTAGCTGCAGTATTGCAGGAACATCGCTTTGACTTTCACCAAAGAGCAGCCAGTCCCTGGCTGGAAGGAGAGGGAGATATTCCCCAGCCTAACCTCACTGAGACATGAGCAGCAAGTGTATTCTGGTGTGGAACTGGAAGAGAAGTTTCTGTTGGTCTCTTTTGGGCTTCAAGAGTACCATCTGTTAAAACTAATGCAGGTTACTTTCAGTGTTAAAGGGAGGAAACCAGTGTGGGTGCAAAGGGGTGTTGGGGGGGGTGGCTGTGCCACTGGGTATCTCAAGTCTTGCCAACACCAGCTGTCAGAGCCCAGCTAAACATGCAAACCAGCATGACCAAAACCGGTTACCTGGGGGTTGGCCCAGCAAGGAAATGCTGCTGCTGTCACTTGCCTTCAGCAGTCCTTGGGATGTCCTTAGAGTGAGCGGTGCCTGTTGGGGTGGCAGCACACCACTGAGGAGCCCTTGTTCCTCCATGGGGTGTTAGCACCTCTGCAGTTCCACAGCTTGATTTCTAAGCTTGCAAAGGCTGGGCTCACTGTTGTTGGCATTCTGCTCTCCACATATATTGCAGAGGCTTATAAAATTGAGACAAATAATATATTCAAATGAATTTATTTTATAAACCAGTTAAACCAGATAAACCAAATAAGCCAATTAAAGCTTGGCCAACATTTGAATACACATTCATTATATCGAATTGGAACTACCCAACTGTAAGAATTCTCATTATTTCAGAAGGGTAACCCAGAATGCACAATCCCTCACGCAATGAGGGCTCTCAGCCTTGAGGAGTTTCCTCGGGGGAGCCCCTGTCTGCTGACCCTCAGCTCCGAGGAGGAGCAGCTCCACTGATCCCCGTTGGGACTCGGTCTGTAGCCCCATTGAATGTGATCTGTGGTCAGATACAGTCACGTTACCCCTCACTGAGCGGGGTCTGACCTCCTGCCCCACCACAGCCACCACGCGGGTGTGATGGGGCTGGTCGTGCCGGCCAGCCGGGACATGGCCGGCTCACCGGCCGGAGGGGCTGAGGTGGGTACTCCTGCCACAACCAATTGGTTTGGATTTGTTTGTTGGGTTGATCTGTTAATTCTCTGCCAGGCAGTGGGTGGAGGAGGATTCAGTATGGACACACTCCTAGCCTTAGAGGAGCTGCAGTGGTGGGGAAGGGACCCCCCTCCAACTGCTGAGGATGGGGACACTGGAGAGATGCCTGAAAGTGGAGCAGGCTGAGACTGGCTTGCAGAAGCCAAACGAACCTATTCTTAATCCTATTTATTTAGTTACTAACTGGCAGTGGCCATTATGCCCTCAGGCCACTGAAGGCACAACCAAAACCTTACTACCGCCACAGCAAAGGAAGGTTTACATCTCCCTGTGTTGAGAAGCACTGAGCTAATGGAGCTGCTCATGCAGGGAAGAGTGGAGAGTATTAGCTGGCTCATTAGAGGATGAGAAAGTAGGACACATACCTCTCAGGTGACTTCCCCAGAGCCAAACAGCCCAGCACTCCACATGCTCTGTCTCCCAAAACAACAGATGTCCAGGAGAGATTAGGGCAGTAGAAAGATTTTTCAGACCTGGCAGCCAAACAGCCAGGAGTGTGTGCCAAGCTGAGAGAGGCCAGTGTTGTTACGGGGATAACGGATTTTCACAAGCTTGGAGCCATGAAAAGAAACAACCTCTTCCATCTTCCAGTTATTTTACTGGTTTTTTTAGGTCAGCTTCCAAAAGAACTGTAGGGGGGAAAATGAAATATTTCAGCTCAGGTCTGCCCCAGGTATGGCCCCAGTTCTGGCCCCGTGCAGACCAGCTGTGCTGCCCGGCAGCCTCAGCCCCTCCTGATACCTGTGCGGGTGCTGCTGGAGCCAGGAGCAGGGAGAGACACCAGTGCCAGGTGGGCCTGGCCAGCTTCACCTGCAAACACCAAACAAACCTGCCGTTCCGTAGAGGGGAACTCGGTCCTCAGCTCTCAGCCCCAGAGGGCCTTCACGAGCAACCCACGTCGGAAGGTTATGGGAGAGCAGAGACATCGCTCAGTGGCAATGTCACCGCGACTCTTGCTGATGGTCCCCCTGGGGTTGGACCCCCCCCTGCCCCGTGGTCATAGGTGACATGTCACATGCGAGCCCCCCTGCTACAGGCTGCTTTCAATCAGCGGCGACACACAGTCTCTCGGGAAGCTCTTCCAGCCTTCTGGAGGCAGGACTAAGAAATCTTGGACCCAGCTCCCCTAGCGGCTTGGCCCGGACCGCGAACGCCCCTGGCCTGGGGGGACTGGGGCTGCTGCCCCCGCTGTGGGTCAGGGGCTAAGGGGAGCTCAGCCCCGGCCGGGCCCCGGGCCGTGCCCGCCGCTGCCACCCCGCGGGAAGAGCCGCCCTCGGGCCCGGCCCCTTCCGGCGGCCACGCCCGGCCCGGCGCGGTGCGGCTCCGTTGGACCGGCGCGGTGGGCCCGGTGGGCCCCGGCCCGGCGATGGCGGTGCCGGCGGCGGCGGAGGCGGTGCCGGGCCGGCAGCAGGCCTTGGCCGCCGGCTCGCCCGTGGATTACATGAGCATCACCAGCTTCCCGCGGCTGCCCGAGGAGGAGCCGGGCGGCGCGGCCGAGAGCAGCCTCCGCGCCCGCAAGGAGGAGGACGCGTTCCTGGGCGAGCAGGACACGGGTGAGGGGCGGCGGCAGCGTCCGCCCGCGGCCCCCGGGCCCCCCCAACATCCTCGACCCCGCTCCCCGGGAGGGGCTCCCCGGGCTCCCTGTGCCCTGGTCCCGCGGTCACCCTGCGGGGGCGGGCCGGGAGCAGCGGGCGCGGAAGGCAGCCAGAGATTCAGGGGTTCGCCACCGAGCATCCCAGGGCAGCCTGGAGTGAGCTCTCTCACAGCCAGCTTGGCCTTCCAGTCTGGACCTCTCGGGTATGGCCTCCTGGGATGCTCCTTGGGCATCCCTCCATCTGGGATGCTCTTTCATCATCCCTCCACCTGGGATGCTCCTTGGGTATCTCTCCACTGGTGGTCGGCTGGAATAAAGTCAGGTGATCCTTTAATCCATGAGAAGACCCTCTGCCTCTTTTTAACTGATTGCTTCCTCCTCTATAGTTGAAACAGTTCTCCCCCATGTCGAGTTTCTCCCATCAGAATTGCCCTTCGTCCTCCGGGGTTGCTTTGCAGTTCAGCTGTACACATCCAACTCCCCAGGCCCATATTCTCACCCCTTGCCCTCTGCTCTGTCCCACTGTGCCCACAGGTGAAGCTTCCATTGCCTGTTTTTGCCCTGTGCCCTCTGGTGCGGTCGGGATAAAGCCACTGCATACAGGTGTGCGGGAACAGCTCTTCTGGGAGCACTAGGCTTCTCGTGTCACACCCAGAATTCGATATGGTTTTGGCTGTGCTGGTGCCCACAGATGGGGTGGCTGGAGGGGCTCCTACTCTCCTGACGTGGAAACACACTTGTCCAACACTGTGTTGCAGGAGCTAGCTGTCCTTCTCCATGGCTCAGAGCCCGTGGGCAGCTCCGGTCTCTGCTGTCCCCTCTGCAGCGGCTCCAGAGCTGAGGTGCCCCTGGTTCCCGAAAGCGTTGGTTCCCCTGTGAAGCCACATCTCCTTCACAGCCCCCATGAAAGCCAAATGGCGTTTGGTGGCTTGTCTTTCAAAGGGTGGACATTGGTGGTGGGATGGGCACCTGCACATTGGCTGTGCAGGCTGCTCCTGGCCCCCAGTGCTCCCGACCAGCTGCTCCTGTCCCCAAACCATGGCCCTGCTCTCCCCATACAGCACTGGTGGTCACGGAGACTAAGTGACTAGGGCCACATGAGATGTCTGTGGTGGAGAACGAAGGTGCTTCTGTGCGGTGGCACGGCTGTGGCCTGCCCTCTCCTATGGTTGCTCCCTGGTGTTCATGTCCCCTTGTGCTGGGCTGGCCTGTCACCAGACCTACAGAAGCAGAGCAGAGGGCCGGTGTCCTAGAGGGACTGAGCAGAGGAGCCCAGCTCACTCCTTGCTGGAGCCCCACTGGTGGGGCTGGGGCCTCACTTGGAGGTGCCATGGGCTGTATGTGACATCCCTCCCCAATGGCATCCTCTGCTAGGCCTGTCGTGGCCCCCACCCAAGGCCACCAGCCAGTCCTCCCACTCTGCCCACACGCTGCAGGCCCAACTCACTTAGACCAGAGAAGCTGGTGAGGGGCTCAGTGAGTGCTCAGAGGCACAGTCTGGGAAAGCTGAGCATTTCCTCCTTGCACTCCTAAACCACCACAGCATGAATGAGATTAAATTCACCCTGAGGGGATTCCCTGGCTGTGGGGAGTTTACTCCTGCTTGCAGCATCACTGAAACTAAAACTACCTCCCTTCCTGGCCCCAGAAGAGCTGCACCCAGGAAGTCTAGTTAATGTCACAGGGAGGACTGGGCTGGCTGTCCCCATGGTGACACCACCTGCCAGAGCAGACAGAGGCAGGCGGGGTGATGGGGAATGCAGGCTTTCGGGCTCACTCCATTTTCCCTTTCCAAATCCAGGAAACATCTCCTGTGTGGAGGGACAAGCTTCTCATCTTGTCTTTTCCACTTGGTGCTCCTCTTTTTCCCACCACAGGTGTGCAGGGCGCTGCAGCCTATGAAAAGATTCATCCAGGAGCCCTGGATGGTGCCCTGAGCCGCTTGGTCCTTTCAGTGCCTGGCAGGGATGGGCACGTCCTCACAGCTGCCCCAGCAGCTCCATGTGCCCAGCAGTGATGGGGGACAGGCAGGGCATGCTCAGGTGTCCTCCTGGCTGTGAAGGTGGCAGCTGACACTCGCAGAGATTCAAGGCACCTTTCAGAGCAAAAAAGAGACTTTTTCATCCTGATGAGCTGTGTTTGCTGCCCAGCAAGCCCCTGCCCCACTGCTTTGCCATCTTGGAGCCAGGCGTTGGGGTGAGTGGCTTCATTTCCCAGTGGGCCTCATCCTCCAGAGGAAGCAAGGAATTAAAGCAGAGTCCTTCCTGCCGTCGGAGCGGGTGAATGTCCTGAGGCCTCCAGTTTGCAGGTTTGCTCCTCTCTGCCCTCACCTTTCCATGCTTCCCTAGAGGTATTTTCTGTGCCCAGGCCACATTTTGCTTTGCCTCTGTTTTGCTCAGGTGCTTTAGCTGAAACACAGCTCCGCATAAAGCTGCTGGATTTTTTTTTTTATATCTAAATTTCCTTTTCTTCAGTCCTGCTGCATTTCAGAGACCTCTTTGCAAGTCAGCGCTAAGGACCCCTTCAAGCAGAGCAGTAACTGGGCCCATCACCGAAGACTGATGAATGGACTGAAATGGAGCAAAATTCAGGCAGTTTTTGTCCCTCTTAATCTCTAGGGAAGTCAGTTTGGAATAACTAGAGCTAAACTAAGGGATCAGTAAAATGACCGAAAGCAGCATCTGAGCCAGAAAGGCTCTTGAGAGCTGTGATCAATGGGGAAGGTGATAGCCATGCTGGAAGGGGCTCCACGTAACATTAGTGCTGGGTAAACACTGCAATAAGAGTCCTGAGTTGCTCAATAACTCACACTTGTTTTCTCCCTGCTGCCCACAAAGACCCAGACTCCTTCCTGAAGTCTGCACGTCTCCAGCGCCTGCCCTCATCCTCCTCGGAGATGGGAAGCCAGGATGTGTCCCCTCTCCAGGAGACCAGCAAGGACCCTTTCTCTGGAGACTGCAGCTGCCGGCAGGATGGGCTGACTGTCATCATCACTGCCTGCCTGACCTTTGCCACGGGCGTCACGGTGGCCCTCATCATGCAGATCTATTTTGGAGACCCTCAGGTAAGACAAAACGCTGGCTTTACAGTTGGGCTTTGGCTCCGAAAACAGGAGAAGCTCCCTAACTTTCCTCCTGTCCACAGTTTGTCAGGGTGAGTGCTGGTGAGCCACAGCCAGTGTCAGCAAGGCCCTGGGTGCTGAGTCTGTACCCCAAATTGTCTCAAAAACTTTTTACTGCACCTGGAGGTTGTGCTTGGAGAGCCAAGCTGGGCTCAATGCCTGCCCAGTGGCCAGGGTGTGGGGGGCTGTTTGGGGGTGCTGCTGGGGGGGACCAGACGGCCCCACTGCCATGACTCCAGCTGAGGTTTGAGCCTGGTGTGAGTGCTTTCCAAAAACAGTCCTTATTTAGACAGTAGGCATCTTGTCCACTTGGAGAGAGTTTTATGGATTATGGGCATAAATGCCCAGGTTCACCTCTGGAAGATCCATCCAGGACCAAGCAGGGAAATAGCTGAAAACAGAAGTGAACCTTCTGCTAATGTGTCCCACAGCTCAGTGCTCGACTGCAGAGCAAAGGCAGCATGGCCATGGGCTTGGATCTTCCTGCAGAATATCTGCCAAGTACTACAGCCTGGGAAGGGTCATGGGCAGCCAGTAATCACCATCACCTTGGTACCACTGGGTTAAAATCAAGCTTTTAAAACATCCTGTGACTGCATTAGTACTGGTGCTGGTACCAGGGAAGGATGAGAGCAAATCATGGTACTGAGGGGGACGCTGCATTCTTTGTAGCTATATTCCCATTCCCAGTGACCACCTCCTGCAACGCAGTGACAGCACTCATTGGTCACCCATTGCTCTTGAGGATTAGTCTGACCTTGCTCTGGGGTTGTGGAAGACGGAGTTGTGGCTTCCCCAGCTTAGCATGTCTGCTGTTGTAAGTTGTTTGAGCTGATGGCGTGGCTACACGCAGCTGCCCTGGAGCAGTGGTGTGCCAAGGGACGTATGACTCCCACCAGCATTTGGAGGCACCTTAAAATGCAGATCAGCCACGACTTTGGCACTGGCCTCAGGCTTCAGGTCCCACATTGCTGGGTGAAGATCTGGGCTGCACTGGCACTGCTCCCTGGGCACAACCGCTCTGCTCTTCCGGCAGCTCTTCCACCGCGGCGCCGTGGTGACGGACGCGGCGCCCTGCACGGCGCTGGGCACGGAGGTGCTGGGCAGGCAGGGCTCCTCGGTGGACGCAGCCATCGCCTCAGCCCTCTGCGCAGGCATCGTCAACCCCCACACCTCAGGGCTTGGAGGGTAAGTGTTGGTCACTCACTCTGGGCTGTCACCTCCAGTTGTCCTCAAGGAAGTGGTTTCATAGAATCCCAGAATGGGAAGGGACCTTAAAGCTCTTCTCATTCCATCCCTCTGCCGTGGGCAGGGACACCTTTCACTATCCCATGTTGCTCCAAGCCCTGTTCAACCTGGCCTTGAACACTTCCAAGGATGGGGCAGCCACAGCTTCTCTGGGCAACTATCTTGTGAAAAGTCCCTCTCAGCTGAGAAGTGCCTTCATGGCAGCATGAGATCCAGTGTGTAGTACTAGGTCTCTGACATGAGGTGGTGGATGTGTCCTCGTCTGCACAGGGACAGAGACCCTTCCTGTGCACCTTGTTGACAGTGAAGGACAGAGACTCCCAGGGAGGGAAAAGCTCTGTCTGCCATAGTGGCTGCCAGGAAGCCCCAGGCTCAAGAGGGCTAACAAGCCCCACTGTGAGTGTGCCAGGAGCTGGCAACGCTCAGTCCCAGTGCTTTCAGAGCCTGAGTTCTCCCCTCCATAAGCTGTGCTCCTGAGATCGGGGTCCAATACCAGCTCTAGGTAGCTGCCAGGGAGGCATGGCAGTGAGGGATGGCCTTCTTCCAACCCTCATCCCCAGGGTGGCATCCACATGAGCCTTATGCTCCTGGCTCTGCAGGAGGGCTCAGCAGTGTTGCATAAACCACAGCCATCTAATACCTGCTCCAGCTGCACCACCCATTGCTGGTGTAAACAAACACTCTCTTTTGTTGCAAAACTGCTCATATTAGAAAGAAAATCCCAGATTGTCCCCACCTGGCATTGGAACAGAGCCAGTAGCTCCCTGGCCAGGCTGGCAGGGACTGATCCAGCCTCACCAAGCTCAGCACAGGGCTGCCTGCATCCCACACTGGCTCTGCCTTGGCTGTCCTGGTGTGTGCTCTGGGGAAGGACAGCAGCATTCCCCACACCAGCTGGGGCTGGTGACCTGCCACAGTGACCTGTCACGCTGGCCCCAGTGGCACTCGCACTCTTCATTTTGGCTCTACGGCAGCAGCTGTTGCAGAAACAGCCGGTGCCGTGCCCTGACCCCCCTCTCGCTGCAGGGGTGGGGTGATGCTGGTCCACGACATCCGGAAGAACAGGAGCTGGGTGATTGACTTCCGTGAGGTGGCTCCCCTGGGCATCCCTTTGGAAGGGGACCTGCAGCAGGACACCAAGGTGAGGACCAGTGTCCCACAGCCACCCCTTCAGGGCTGCTGTCTCCAGCTCTCCTCCCTGCAACCCTCAGGCTGGGGGCAGATGCCCAGCAAAGCAACAGGAGGCTTCTTACCATCAGAGTTCCTGGGCCTTACAGACATGGGGAATCCAAGGAAAATATTGCCTTTTCAGCCCCAAAATGCCTGCAGGGCTTGGGGAGTAGAGAGATATGTCCCTCTGGCAGGGGAGAACCAGGAGAACAAGAGCTCCAAGAAGGAGCATAATCCCAGGTCATCCTGCTGAGTTATTTCTCCTGACCAAACTGGGTTGAGAACAAGATTGAATTTGACTCTTTCCTTCCAAAACCTTTTATTCCCTAATTGTGTTGTTACAGACCTCTTCCTCTCTCGTAGCTATGCAGATAGTTCCAAAGCGAGCATGACTTGCATCTCCTTGACTTGCATTTGGGGACCATGTGCTATGTCCTAATGGAAAGGAGACTATTCTTCCTTTTTGTCCTTCCTATTTTACAGCCAGGTCTGCTCGTGGGGGTGCCAGGCATGATACAAGGGATGCACCAGGCACATCAGTTACATGGCAGGTAAGACACAAGGCTGGCACAGGCTGTGCCCTGGGGTCCCCACTGGAGAGCTGGGAGCACACAAGGCCTTGCCATCAGATAATGTTCTCAGCCACCAGTCAAAACCATTAGCTGAGAGGTACTTGGAGGCTTGTGTTGAAAAAGATGTTCATTTTTTGATACTTAATGTACAAAAGAAAGAATTCGCTTGGTCAGGTTTTCTGTAAAGTGAAATTCTGGCTAACAGGACAGATAATAAACGTTCTCTTGGACACAGGCACAGCACATTTCCATGCTTGTCTGTGTATTTTTATTCTCTCCTTAGCTAGATCCTAGGAACTATGGCTGCCCTTAGTGCCCTGTTGGGATAGAGAGGGAGGGATCTGGATGACTTGCTCAGGGCCAGAGCCTGGCTTCATATTTTGCTCCTGAGATGCTCCTTTCCCCATCCATGAACTGCCATTCCTCTCTGGTGCACATCCTGGAGCACTGAGATGATCCTGTTAAGAAGAAACAACCACTGAAAGCTCAGTACTCCTTTTGGCCACTGCTGTCCCCATAGCCTGGTCTTTTAAGAGCCCCTGACCATAGAGCTGAGCCCTGCACTTGCTCCCCACCACCCTGCCCCACTGCACCCCCAAGGCATGTTTCTCCTTGTCCTTTGGCAGACTCCTGTGGTCCGAGCTGCTGGACCTCGCAGCTGGTGTTGCCCAGAATGGCTTTAATGTCACACATGATTTGGGTGAGTACCTGATGGGAAGCCAAGGGTGACTGCTCAGCACAGGGCGGCCCACTGACCACTGCGCTGGGGTGTGAGGCAGCTGGGGATATAGGTGGTTATTCATGGGAAATCAAGGCTCTTTGGACCTGGAGATGGATGATGTTGGGAGCTGAGCAATACATAAGCCATGGTCAGAGCATGGTGGCAGCAAAACTGGAGCCTTTTGCTATGGCTGGTCAGAGCCAGGTCAGAGCAGCCCACACTGGGCAGCACCCAGGGTCAGGCAGGGAAGGGCACTGAGGCTTCTTTGTGTTTCCTTTGCAGCTCCAATGGATCCATGATCCAGCCTCCCTCTAGTTTTGCAATAGGGCCAGAGGCAGCAGCAAGCCCCCAACATCCCCAGTGGGTGCACAGTGACTCCAGGTCCCCTGCACCTTCCTGATCCCTACTGTTTCTGGATGTCTTTCCCCTTCTCACCTTCAGCCAAAGCCCTGAGTGAACTGAAGGACCTGAACTACTCTGACCGATTCCGGGAGCTGTTCCTGCCAGATGGGCAGCCCCTCCTGCCTGGCACGTTTGTCCGGCGCCTGGATCTCGCGGCCATCCTGGAGCTGGTGGGGGCAGAAGGGGTGTCAGCCTTCTACAGCGGAAACTTGACCCAGGAGATGATCTCTGAGGTGAGCCAGGACTGTCCCTGTCTCCTACCGGGGTGGGGCTGCCACTTGCTACGTCACCTGCCCAAGGAGAAAAGCCAAGTGTCAGCACAATGATGAGGACAGATGCATGGAACCTCCTTGTTCTTTTCTGTCCCCGTCCCTGCAGTGCTGTAAGTGACACACAGGCCATTCCCACAGCCCTCAGAAGTGAAACCTCCAATTCCTCTATAACCAGGAGAGACTGTTTTTTTGAAGGAAAAAAAATTATAAGGCCCCTCTGGGCTGTGTTAGTTTAAGTGGCAACCCCTTTTCCCCCAGAATTAGAGGTGCCCCACTGATGAGAAACAAGTTGTTGTTGTCATTAATGGGACTATAAGATAAAGACTCTAGGAAGATGGTTTAAAAATAAAACTGAGCCATGTGAACAGAGGATTAGACAGGCTTGGTCCCACGTGGGGTTGCCCTAGTTTAACTCTTGTTGTTAGATGTGCTCTGGAAAAAATATCAATGACAAACGAAGCACTTATTCTGTTAAAAAAAAACCCCACAACTTTTATACTTGTGTGGCTGCAGTCAGAGTGGTTGGCAGCACTGTTTTTTCCAACCACTATGGTTCAAGTGATGCATCTTCAGTATCTGGTGAGTAATCTGGAATGGGTTCACTCTGCTCAAGCCTTAGAGATTTGTGAGCTCTGTGTTTGGAAATATACAGTTCACCTGGGCCACAGCACAGGTGAAGGATGGGGAACAGGAAAAGTCCCAAACTTGTAAGCATCTCTTCAGCTAAACCTTGCTTTGTCACCACATTTCCCTGACCTGGGGCTGCTGCAGGGAAACACAAATTCTCTATGGAGGAGCAAGGCCCAGGGTTGCCACACCAAAGACCCTGGCAAGCTCTGGCATTCAGTACACAATTCCAGCTTTGGCTGCAGAGCAATGTGCTGGCTTCCCACAGGGAAGACATCTATGTGGTGAAATCAAACACTGCTCCAAAATGCCCCACCCTTTGCTTCCAGGCACAGGTGCAAAAAAGTGCTCTCTGGGGAATTTGAGATGGTGTCTGCAGCGTGTGGCTGACTGGGGCTTCTCCCATTTCTGTGCCATCCTGCTCCTCCTGCCCTGGTCTCCGCTGGCCGGGCTACAAGGAAGCAGCTCTTGGCCCAGGCACCGGTGGCTCAGCACAGCCCTTGGGTTCAACCGGCCTTTTCCCTGAGAAGGAAATGGGGATCTCAAGTAGGAGAGACATCTTAGCCACTTTGGGTTGGTTTGACATGCTGGCTCCACAACATGCCCTGCATTAGCTTTCCTTGTCCAGTGATTCATCCAGTTCTGCCAGAGAAGGAGTTTTGCTGCCGAGTAAGCTGGCTAGGTTAGAGATCAGAGCACACACAGGTGGTTTGTTCCTACCTTTTTTTGAATGAGAATCCAAAGGACTTACAGCAGCAACTCACCCCAGCAGAACATCTAACCAGGCTGTGTGGCTTCTCCTGGGTGGAAGAAAGGAGTTGGCCCGTTAGCACCTGTACACTGACAGTGTCACCTCCTTCAGGGCAGGTTAAGATCAGCAGAGTGCAACTCATAGAATCATGGAATCACAGAATATCCTGAGTTGGAAGTGACCTACAAGGATCATCGAGTCCAACTCTTGGCTCTGCACAGGACACCCCAACAATTCCACCACGTGCCTGAGAATGTTGTCCAAATGTTCCATAAGCTCTGGCAGGGTTGGGGCTGTGACCACTGCCCTGGGGATCCTGTTTCCAGTGTCTGACCATCCTCTGATGGTCCTACCTCATCTCCATCATTACTCAACAACAGAAGACCTGCAGTGGAGGGAGTCGCCCATCTTTACCATGTTCATGAAAATTAACAACCCTAGTAAATTGTACCTCTAGGAGAGTCTTACAGGAGGACCAAGGCTACAGCAGACCCACAGTCACCTGAAATAATTTCAAATAGAGTGGGAATTGTGATTTTTTTAATTGAGATTTCTAGTGATGGCCACCTGCTACACCCAGGTTCCTTCTCTCCTGGATCTATATATAAATCTAAACCTTAACACACTCGTGCTTGCCACCCAGGGCAGAGAAGACTGCAGGGCAGTGCCAGTCCCCATCTTCATGGGCAGGCAGAACATCTTCAGAGCACCCCTGAGGTGGGTGAGCTGCAGAGCCTTGAGCCAGGCCAACAAGGCCATGAAAGCACAGATTTGCAGGTTATCCCAAGGAACGTGGCACTTGGCTTGGGAATCTCAATGGTGTTTGTTTGACAGTGAGGTGTGAGTCCCTCTGGCCCAGCACGAGGAGCATAGAGAGCCTTGACCCAGCCTGCTCAGTGTGTGCTGCTTTACTCTCATGCAGGTCAACAACTACGGTGGAGTCTTGGTGGAGGAAGACTTCAGCAATTACAGTGTCACAGTGGAGGATCCCATCCACACAGTCTATCGAGGTAAACTCTGACCCATTGTCATGCAACTCCAGGTAAATGTTTGCTTCACCTGGCAAGAGGTGCCAACAGTATTTAACAAGAGCTGAAGTTAAAGCTGTGCTCAGGTGTCTGCAGAAAGTCCTTCTACGCAGCTTCCTGCTCTTGCCTGCTGACAGTGATGCATCATGGGTTCAGGAGGTTTTCAGCACTTTGAAATGTTTTTTCCCATGATAGTGACAAATGGTATTTTGATAGTGTTGAAGTGTGAAGGTGCAACATGGTCCATCTTGATGCAATGTCTGCATAAGAAGCTGGATCATAGGCCAGCAGCTACATCTGAAGATAGTTCCCAAACTTGAGCTACAAGGGAGAAAAGCTGACTTTATGCAAGAAGTTTCTAAAATGTCTTTCTTTTCTAGCAATCCCTGTATTTACTCTCCTTATAGCTGTAATGTTGCAAACCTGTTTTATATGCAGCCTTTCAGTACTTAAAGGGGGCTTATAAAAACAGGGAACGTGACTTTTAACATGGGCAGATAGTGACAGGAGAATGGGGGTGGTTTCAAACTAAAAGAGGAGAGGTATAGAAGCAATTCTGTAGTTAGGAAGCAATTCTTCCCTATGAAGTTGGTGAGGCCCTGGCACAGGTTGCCCAGAGAAGCTCTGGCTGCCCCATCTCTGGAAGTGTCCCAAGGCCAGGTTGGAACTGGGCTTGGAGCAACCTGGTCTAGTGGAAGGAGTCCCTACCCATGGCAGGGGGTTGGTGTTGAATGAACTTTAAGGTCCCTTCCTTTCCAACCCAAACCATTTCATGATTCTATCTCTATTTTTCCATACTCAGTCCAGAAACCAAAAGCCAACCAATAAGAGCTGAATCTCAGATGTTAAAAAAGCATTCCTATTTGGGCTTCTTTAATCCTTCATAAAAAAAGAGCAAGATACAACAGGAATGTTCTGAAAAATCCTTCTCAAATCATGTTGCTTTCTGTTATTTCCCCTTGAATCTGGAAGGATTTCCCTGTCCTCAAGGACCCTAGCTCAGAGAGTGTTCTAACTGGACAGTATCTGACAAAAGCAGCTTCATTCCTCTCTTCTTCCCTCCACAGGTCACCTTGTTTTCAGCCCCCCACCTCCACATGCAGGTCCTGCACTGATCACAGCACTGAACATCCTCGAGGGCTTTAACATCACAAGTAAAGGATCCAGGGGGAATAACTTGCACTGGATAGCAGAGGTAAGAAGAGGTTCAATAATTGGCTGAATTGCTTGTGCTGCTACAGAAAAATTTATTTATTCCTTGATTGTACAGAAATGTTCGTAGGCAATTCCCACAGGAGAGCGAGCAAATAGACTGCTAAGGTGTAAAACTGAGTGGTGCTGCTGGCTCAGGGAGGTGCAGTGGCTGGAGTCTCCTGCTCAGCTGAGCTCTTTCTTGCTCAGGCAGAGCTTTCTCAGAACAAACTGCGGCTTTTGCCCATATGCAGTCATCTCTTCAGAATGACCCCACAGCACCTGAGGGTGGTCCCATCTAGTTCCTTCACCTCTTAGCTCCAATGGCCCTGGCCATTCCAGAGCACCTAAAGGCACTGAAAGGAGTGCTGCAAGCAAAAGCCTATATGTGGTGATGACAAGGAGAACTGACCCAATACTTCATATTTTAAGAAAATATTTACATTTTTGCCCACCTCGTGATCTCTGTGGTCCAGAATTTTTCCAGTATTTAGGACTGTCAGCCCTACCAAAACATTGTAGCTTCCCAGGAGGTCAAGCAATTGCTTTGGCACTTGCTTTGTAAGCAGAGTTATGCTCTGAGATGCTTCACAGATCCACAGCTGGGCTTTATGAGTTGGGAATTTCAGTCAAGGATTTAACCACATCCTTGTAGCAGGCAGGACAGCAGGTGCTTGGAATTTATTATTTCTCAGCAAAAAGGTAACAGCTGGAGGTGTTTGTCTCAGTTTAACGATACAGAAATGTTTCCTTAGGAGGGCAGGATATGGGAAAAACAACCAAGCTCCTCCCTCTGACTAATTATAACTTTGAAATTAAGGGGCTTCAGTCGAAAGGTGTGGAAAAGAAAAATAACAGCTATTTATTAAAGAAAAAAAAATATATAGGTAACACAACAAAACCCCAAGCAACAATCCCGTAACCCAACTTCCACCCAAGCGACTGAGTCCTTTCTGCCCGTCGGCGCAGTTACCGCCGCTCCCGGCAGGGGGCGCTGTTGGACGGGGTCGCTCCGTGGCCGGCAGGGGGCGCTGTCCGGCTCTGGCCGCGGGTCCCACACGGAGGCGGCCGAGCGGGCCCAGGGCTCGGGCAGCGGGAGGAGGGAAGGGGCCGCTTCCCGCCGTGGACTCACGCTGGCAAAGGCTGGCTCCGGCTGTGGGTTCCCTTCCTCGTCAAAAGGTGCTGGCTGCTGCCGTCACGGGGAAAAAAAAAAAGAGGAGGGGAAGGGCGGCTCTTCCCCCACAGGCTCCCCCACACTGGCTTTTCGATGAATTCGAGGCAAATCCAGGCAGTAGAGCAGAGCAGAGTGCGGGGACTCGGGTGCGAAACAGGGTCTTCCTCGAAGACAGAAGAAAACCAGCCGCCCGTCCGAGCAGATGAGCTCCGACCCCGTCCCCACCCCGTGCCCCGAGAGCCGCGGAGAAACCAAGACCCTCCCCCCGAGGGAAAAAGAAAGGAGGAGGAAAAAAAATCCACCAAACCCGAGTTCTTCCTTCCCCCCGCTCCCCGCCCCCGCCGGCCTCGGGTAGAGGGAAACGGAAGAGTCCTGCTCCTTGCAGAGAGAAAGTCGTTAGCGTTTCAGTAGGGCACTCGTTCAGGTCTGAGCCAGCGACCAATAAAGCCTGAACCTTACTCCACCCCAGCCGGGTTGGTGTGGAAAAAATTCACCGGAGGCTGAAAAAGTAAAAGGAAAACTATAAGAGTGTTACACACTGCCAGGCCTTTGCAGAGGCACAAAAGTTTTACTCACCTGGGCTATTTTGAGCTCTCTTCAGGAAGCTTTGGGTGAGTCTATTTGCTCTGCATTTGCACCAGGCCAAGAGTTTCAACTGTTGATTATCCTGGAACACCAACCTCCAGATCAAAGGCAGTCACTTCAGGAGATGTGTAACCCTGGTTACTCGGGGTCACACAGCTGAACATGTGGCTGAGGCTCAGTGCTAGGCCAGCACCAAGTATCCAGCCCTGGAAGAGCCAGGACCAAGATGTCCTTAATCTGTGCCTGAGGGGTGAACCTGCTCTGCTTGTTTCAGTGGAGCTCTTCCTTGGCCATCAAGCCCTTGTACATCCCTGTATGGTGTGATGGTCTGGAGACTGCTGCATGGAAACACCACATTCTCCAGAAGTTAATCATGTTCTATACTCTACACCAGTAGATAACTGAGGAGAAGCTGTTGCTTTGTGGCACATTCTGAACCACAGTCACACCTTGCTATCTGCCTGCAGGGGAGTGGACTGTCTTGAATCTTGAATGACCATGGCAAGACCTGCAAGCTGAAAGTCAAGTGTGTTTCTGCTCAGCACAGGCTGGTTCCGTTGATGAGCCTTGCTCCTTGTGGCTCTCCTATGGCTGTGATGTAATCCTAGGG
The DNA here is from genome assembly GCF_001604755.1 of Lepidothrix coronata. Taxonomy (NCBI): domain Eukaryota; kingdom Metazoa; phylum Chordata; class Aves; order Passeriformes; family Pipridae; genus Lepidothrix; species Lepidothrix coronata. The sequence continues at coordinate 509,617 of NW_016690440.1, forward strand.
CTGGATAAACTGTGTCTTTTGAAATTGTATCTTCCCGTATTTAATCAACTCGCTTGGGCAGGATTCTGCATGTTTGAGAAACCAGATCCCTTCTTCCTTTCACACCATCATTTCCCAAAGTGTGCTGGGACTAATGCTTTCTGCTCAAACACTTTGGATGGCTTACAACTAGGAGCTGGGTAGCAGCTAGTGAGCAGAACAGCTCATTTCTGCTCGGCACTGGTGCTGTACCAGCAGAGCTGGCATCCAGAGGCAATAGTGAGCCTAGGACCCACTCTCCCACTGGGATTCAGTCTGGTCTCTGCTGTTGTGGTGACCACTTGGGAAAGGAAATAGAAAGTAAATGGCATCCTGGTGACCTGTCTGCCAGCTGGCAATGAAGCTGAACCACTGAGCTGGGTGTCAGCTCCTGCCAAGTGTGTTCCATTTGTGGCTTCCCACTGACAGAGGACAGGGTTAGATGGGATGTTTGGAAGAAATTCTTGGCTGTGATGGTGGGGAGGCCCTGGCACAGGTTGCCCAGAGAAGCTGTGGCTGCCCCATCCCTGGAAGTGTCCAAGGCCAGGTTGGACAGGGCTTGGAGCAACCTGGTCTAGTGGGAGGTGTCCCTGCCCATGGCAGGAGTTGGAACAAGATGATCTTTAAGGTCCCTTCCATCCAAACCCATCTGTGATTCTGTGACTGTACAAACACTTCTGGATACACTCAGCTCCCACAGCACATTTTGCCTTCCCTTCCGTTCCCTCCTCTCCGGTCTCTTCCCCTCCCTCTCCTTTCCCTCCCCCCCCCCCTCCCCGTCCTCACCTTCTGCTCTCCTCCTTCTCTCTTCTCTTCTCTTCTCTTTTCTTTCTTTTCTTTAGACATTAAAAATAGCCCTGAGTCTAGCGAGCAACCTGGGAGACCCGTCTGGTGACATGTCCATCGCTCACACAGCAGAAGGGATGGTGAGGTAGGTCTGAGGTGACTGGCACAGTGACAGTTGCAAGATGTGTGGTTGATATCATTTCTGGGTTTGCTGTGCCCTGAGCTTTTTCTGTTTTACTGAGGAAAGGTCAGTCTTTGAGTGCCCTCCCAGGGATCACTCTTACACAAAGATCACAGCTGATACCCCAGGGCTCTGGGGATGGGTCACAGGATGTCCTCACACAGAGGTTTGCTGCATCCAGCTTGAACCTGAGGGTTCCTTCCACTTCCTCACACCTGTAAACATTCCCTCTCAGTGGGTCCGACAAACAGCCATGACCATGGGCATAGGCATGGCCAGAAAAGCTATTTCTGCCTCTCCCTGCCCCCCCGTAGTGGTCGGTGCCTTGCAGAACACCCAGATGTGTGGGAGAGACCAGGCCTGGGGTTTCAGCCTAGCCTCCCACCTCAGAGCCAGGTTTAGCCATGATTGGTGGCCAGAGCTGGTCCTGACTTGCCCTCCTCCTGAGTGCTTAGCATTCAGCTGGGAGTGCCACCTTGTCCTTTGTGGGGGAATTTACTTCTGATGAGGGTAAACACGGGTAGACAGAGCCTTTGAAGGTCCACGGCATTGCCTCTCTGTGCATACTGAGCCATCTTGTCTCCTTCTATGGGGTGAACCAAAGGAGCTCCTGTCCCAGTGCAGCCCCTCAGGGAACACTGCAGTACACACTGTGTAGCTGTACCCTGCAGAGAGACCAGGAGATTTCCAGCTTCCCAGGCTCATGGCTTGCTTCCTTCTCTCCCTCCCTCCTTGCTGAAGTAAATCAGAAGCTAATTCCCTACGCCAGCTGATTAATGACTCCCAGTCCTTCCCATCCGATCTCCACATCCCTCACTTCTCCGTGGAGAGCGGCCCAGCTGCCAGCCAGGTCCTTGTCATGGGGCCCGACGACTTCATCGTCACAGTTGTGAGGTAAAGGATTTACTTCTTCCCTCCACAGTGTGCTCAGGGGGCAGGAGCAGGGAGAAGAAAGCGGGTTCAACAGGACAGGATGGGACCAGCCCTGGAGCAGCTTGGCTGTTCTGTCCCAGTTAGTCCTGCAACAGAGCAGTGGGGTGGAGATGTGTGGGGTGGTGCTGCTCTGCCCCGTGCAATCCTGTAGCCTTCTCACATTGAAACAGGGGTGGAGGGGCCTGAATCTGCTGGGGAAGAAGTGATGGCCAAATTTAAGGATGATGTGGGCATGGAGGCAGATCCATCACATCAAGGGGAATCCTTAAACACAGGGAGGGACAGAGCTGCTATGGCCCACATGGTTCCTACTCCTAAGTACATGGAAACTGTTACTCCTTACATCTAACCAGTCCTAAAGAACCACAAAAGAGTCTCTATCAAGCCAAGATGGGATGGAAAGTTGGAGCCCTAAAAGCCTCAAGGTGTACAAAAATCTCTGGGATGATTTTTATAAGTCTTCTTTGTGTTTCTTTTCAGTTCTTTGAATCGTCCCTTTGGCAGTGGAATCATAACACCCTCTGGAATCCTCCTCAACAGCCAGATGTTGGACTTCTCCTGGCAAAACAAAACAATGAACCACTCCATTTCCAGGCCGGTAATGAATGACATGACAAATTCTTTATTTGGGCTACCTGCATTTTTTTTTTTCAATTTTATTCTCATCTTCACAACAGGGAGCCTATTTAATGCCTTACTGATAACTGAGAGACAATAGTCTGTAGAAAGCTGCTGTTTTTCACTACATGAGTACTGAAAGAGGAAACAGAAGGCTCCACGTGTATCAGTTAGTTATCATTACAAGGCAATTTTATCAAGCGATAGTTACCTATTTTCCCTGCAGTCCAGATGTACTTTAAGCAACTGTGTGCACTTAATGAATTCATGAATTGTTGCTCCGCAGGTTAAAAAGTAACATATAGCAGCAAAAAAATCTTCAGGTCTTGGAACAAAACAATTATAGACTGCACTGGTGGCTTTCAGTGCTGCCTTGTGTACTGTAAAACCATCCCACTTTGCTGGGCTGGTACTTTCAAAGTGGGTGACTGGTTCCATGTTCCCTCTGTAAGAGTCAGCTTGTTGACATTTTTGGGGTGTCTTTTCTTCAATTGCAGCAAAATCTCATTCAGCCTCGGAAACGGCCCCTGTCCTTCCTGCTGCCCACCATTGTGAGGCCTTCTGAGGGCATGTGTGGGACCTACCTGTGTCTGGGGGCCAACAACGGGGAGAGAGCCTTGAGCAGCATCGTCCAGGTCAGTGCTGTGTCCTCTTAGAGTAGCTGCTGAGCTCAAGGCTGAGTAGGGTCCCCTCCCACAGTGCAGCCTTTTCCTTCCTAATTGTCCCAGGCTGTGCCAAAACTGGTGGCCACAGGACTACCAGATCAATCTTTGATGCCACCACTTCCGCACTTTTGGTGTCTCAAATCTCTAAGAGCCACCAGTTTACTTCTCTTGTACCTTTCCTGGTGGCACCACTCATAGTTGTAGAGGAGAAGCATTTTGGCAAAATCTGTAATGGTTTTTGTCATTCGTATCTGTTCAAAGCTCGTCTTAAGGATCATTAAGAAAAAAAGGAACACTTTGTATTCAGAGAGTTGCAGGAAACTGGCACCCTTTAGCCCTTTTCCTTATGAAAAGTTCCTTTTACTGCATTCCTGACTGAATTCCTCCCTGCTCAACACTTGCTATAAATTGGGCAGCTCCTCTTAATTTATGATTTGTAATGAGGTGAAGTACTTGCCAATAGCTTGATTGCATGTACAACATTTTTTTTAGCTAAAAAGAAAGGCACAAGAACAGCTCCCAGTTTCCTTACCTTTTAGAAAGCATTATTCAGAGCAAAACCGAAGCCAAGCATCGCTTCCTGGTGCTTTGTTTGGAGAAGGCACATGCTGAGCTTTTGGCTGTAAGAAACACTTATTTACAGATTACGTCATGTTCCAGACACACAACTCTGCTAGTTTGGCAGGAACTATGTGACAAAAAGCCCATGCAGTCCTGAAAATTTCCTATTTTTCCACCAACAACATACAGGCCCTATTTCAAGGACCTCTTAGTGTGTGCATGCAGTTTGTTAAATGGTTGAAAATCTTCTTTGCCTGCTGCATCTGCAGATGTTGGAGCCACCAAATTGTGGGATGCTTAGGAAGCTGGCCTCTCCTATTCTTGCCACTTTCTGGGTTTTTTTTTTGTTATTGAGGGTATTTTGTTCTCTTGCAGGTTTTGGTAAATGTTTTAACATTTCACAAGAATCTGAGTGAAAGTTTGTCACTTGGTCGACTTCACCCACAGCTTCAGTCCAACACTTTGCAGGTTGACAGTGAGTATGGACAGTGGGTGGGGTGCAGCCTACAAATCCAGTGTGTTTAGGAAAAGGGTAGGATTTTCTTGGCATACTGCTATGGAAGTGCCTCAGCCCAGAGCACAGCTCACTGTGTTCTAGGGTTCCCATGGCTGTAGAGGGTTTTGGGGAAGGCAGAAAGCAGAATCCAACTTCTTCAAAGCCTGGAGCCCTTGCTAAGCTATGCCTTCTCCATCCTGGAAATGCTCCCTGGCTTGTCCAATACCACCAGTCCGAGCTCTTTCAGGTGCTTCTCCCCAGCCCTCCCTCCATCCCTACTCCCTCCTAGTAGCAGCCTTGTCCTGTCCTTAAAACCTTTTGGCAATCTGATGCCACTGAGGATACCCAAATAAACACCAGACAGGTTCTGAAAGCTTCCTACACTTTATTACCACTGCCATAAATTATATTCCTTCACTTTCCAGCCCATGTCCCTTAATTCCAGCAACTGGGGAGAAGACAAGGCTTGTGGCAAGGTTTGTGGCTTGACAGTGCTGGAAGTGCAGCATCAGTGCTGGCACTCTGAGACTGTACTGTCAGCGCTTGTCCTTGATATTGCAAGTCTTGGTCTATCTGATGTTTTTCACACAGCCTGGTACCAATCAGAGCAAACCATAACTGAAATTTGGTTCTCATTTCACACCAAATAGCCAAAGTTTCTGGGCTTTCCCATTTTAGAGGAAAATCTAAAAGGGGTCTGTCTAGTGTGACCTGCAGACTTGAAAACTAGGATGTAATTAAAACAAATTCAAAACTTCAGAACATCCTAATTTGTGGGTTTGGACATTTTGACATCAATAAGGTACATGTTAAGACACATGTGCAATGTATAGAGCTTAAATACCAGTGGGGTTTCTGTGTGCCTGCTCGGTTTTGTCCAGCTGGATCCCCAGCTCCATGACCTCGAGCACTTCTATTCATACAGAAATTACAAACCATCAAATTAACAAAATAGAAGCAGAAGAGCGGCAGCCTAAGGTAGATGCCTGGAAGATTAAGAAATGTGTGCAGGGCAAGTTGGAAGGATTAGCACACAGTTTATCATTTGACAACTTGTTTTACTGTCATTTGGTTTCAGCTGCCTTGCATTTTATTTTGACTAAAAATTGTTAATATTCTTATTTGTAACTCAGAGTGGGCAGTGGGCATTGCCTCCTGTTCTCTAAGAATAACTACATTTGTTGCCAACAATGTATTTTCCCCTTTTTCCAAAGAGGAGAATCTTCCACATCCTTAAATGGTCTTGCAGATCCTGTCACACCCCATGGCACAAAGCAGTGGCCCCTTGACCCTTGGCTTGCCCAGCTGGAACCTTCTGAAGGGGCTGCAGGCAGGTTCCCCCCCACACCAGATCCCAGCAGGGTTAGAGCTTCACATCACAGGCAACGCTGATTGCAGTTAAAAACTCCCCTTTTAAAATCCCTACAGGTGAGTTTCCTGAAGAAGATATAGAATTTCTTGTAGCCAGGGGCCACCAGGTGGATAAAGTCCCAGTGGTCTCCCTAGTTCACGGAGCCAGGAGAACCAACAGTTTCATCGTTGGCCTGAAGGACCCCAGGAGTGCAGATGCTGCTGGAGCCACAATATTGTAGCACCTCCCAGGTGACCTGTTGTCTGAACAATGCTGACACACACCAACCCAAGTGATGTGCATGTTCTGAAGTGGCCTCTTCTCCAGCCCTGGGGGAGCCCCACCCAGACGTTCTGCACTCACCACCCCAGGCAGCACCAGGGAAGTCAGCAGCACCAACATGCAGCTCCCTGCTCTTGTTTGTTGGTTTTTTTTTTATTTTTCATTTATTTGCATTGCAAGCAGCCCAGTCCTTGTTACACGAATGCCAGGAGCACACTTTTCTTTTGGGAGAATCTTGCTAATAATTTCAGTCTTTCCAAAGCCAAGTTCTAGAACATTAGCAAAGGAAAAAACAATTGATGATGATGCTGATATCTTCACTTCCCTGTCTTTCCCAGAGCAATGGTTTTCAACAGCTCTAACAAATTCTTCCTTTAACAACTTGTACACCCCCCAATGGTTTTCTTACAGAGGTTCAGCCTCCTCTGTGGTAAATTTGAGCTTAGTGGTAATGGGCTTAATTTTCTTAGACACCTTTTGGAGATATTCTAGCAGTACTCCACAGATTTGTGAAAATCCACACACCACAGACTGCAAACCACATGGAGAGCATTTGGGTATGTTCAGGGCCTTCCTTCCACTGCCTTATCTCAGTCTACTCCAAAAGTCTAAATCAGGTCATTCCTACAGAGAAGCTTGGGATTTTCTGCTGACTGAATTCATGGCAGTGCTCTAGCTCCATGTTTTTGTACTGGCGAGCCTATTGGAACAGCTGAAGAGAGTGAGAGAAAATGTACAAACCAACCCAAACACTACTGGATCATTTTCTGTCTGCAGCATGTAGTGAAAATACAAGAATGCTTCTGCATTTCATGTCTGAAATCAAATGAAGAAAGAACACCCCAGCTGACAGCTGCACCACTTCAGTCAGCCCATGTTTGGACATTTCCTGTTCTTTTTACTGGCAACTTAGAGACACCTGGCACTAAAAAATTCCTGAGTGATAATTTTCTGCGGTCTAAAATTTGTTGATTTCCTTCATGGTGCAAATGCATCTATGGCCACTGTACATATTATATATGTATGTCTGCTTATGGTTCTCTTGCTCCTTGATTTGATGATCACACCAGTCACACCCAACCTTCCTCCCAAGGGTCTCTGTGACACCCATCTGTTTGTAACTCACCCTCTGACACTTGTGGCCATTGGACATAGGGAGCAGGTCGGTCGTTTTGGGGCAGTTGGGGCCCCATGGCAGATAAATCAGACTAATCATTCCTGCCATCCGCCAGCCGTGGATCTCAGAACATCCTACGTGAAGCCTCACGTGTGGGGCTGAGCAAGAACAGAGGTGTTTTCATGCTCTGCTGAAGAGCAGCCACCCCTGAGAGGAGCATGGCAGTGCCAGCCAATGGCAACACCAGTTGCTGTTTGCTGTTCCAAATCCCCTCAGCTGGGACAGGGGTGCAGCACTTCAGAACGTTGTCTTTGGCACATTGTGTTCTGTGCCACCAAGAAGAGACTTTCTTCACCACAGGGACACCAATCTGTTTATTTATTTTTCTGTCGTCAGCACTAGAGTTGGTCACTGCCTGAAGTTGGAGTGTTCATAACGCTTCACGTGTCTTGGAGCAGACCTTTTCAGGCTCCACAGGAAGGGAAGGTGGCAATTCCATGTGTTGAACCTCACTGGGGGAGATCTGGGTGTTTCTGGTCTGTCCCAGACCAGATCTGCCCCTCCAGCACAGAGATTCACTGTGCTCAGCTGCAAAATACCTGATCAGTTGTCACAGCAATACTTTGCATGAAATATCACAAAACACTTTGAAAGATGAAATTCCTCCTTATTAGCTGAATTCACCAACTTCCGATGCTGGAAACTGTGTATATGTTTGGCAGTAAAAAGACTTTGGTCTTGATTCAAAAGGGCATTCATGTGCCCCGATGTACAGTTTCGCAGCAATTATTCATAATCTTAAAATAAAGCATGTTCCAAAGTGCTCTGCTGGATCATGGCCTATGTTGCAAAAAAGAGAAAACTGAAAACAATTGGAAGATAGTACTTAGGTCACCAGGTCATGGCTAAGATAAGTAAAGGTATTCTGAATTATTTCCCATTTTCTCTGTTTAAAAGCAGCATCAGTATAGCACAGATGTATTTGATATGGAAACCCTTAATCTGCTAATTGGCCCAGCGTCCCTGGTACTTGAGCCCATCTGTTGTGATAAGACTTGATGAATTTAATGTGAGGTACTGTGCTGGTTTAAGAGTTAACCAGCAGGGGAAATGAACTCAACTCAAAAGAGAGGTTATAAGTCAGAATAACAATTTATTAAAATAATACAATAAGTACAATTATACAAACAAACAATTGGTCTTAACCCACAAAACCCAAATGTATAACCCAGCACCCTGGGGCATGAACAAAGTGGTGTTCCTTGGGCCCCCCCTTGAGTCCAAAGTAAAGGGAGAGGGGAAAAACCTGCTGGTGGGAGAGCTGTTGCAGTCTGGTCAAAAGTGGTGATTGCAGTCCAGTTGAGGGTGGTGGTCTCAGTCTGGTAGAGAGCGATGAGCTGCAGTCTTCCTCTGGATCCCATGAGTGGTAGAAAATGTTCCAAGATTATATATCCTCCAGTTCAGGCAGGAATGTTCAGTACTTCCCTCAGGGC